>NC_064644.1:76788217-76935717 GCF_023864345.2 Schistocerca serialis cubense | reverse complement strand
TGTACCATTTCCATTTCTCTTACGGGGTGCACAGTTTGTGTGTTTGTGTGAGTTGTTAAAATTTTTATTTTAAAGTAATCTGGTGTGTTGCAGATTTGCACCAGTGTAGTCTTTTAGAGGTTATTGGGAGCGGTCGTGACTACCGTCGTGTTAAAAGGGAGCGGCAAGATTCTCAGCCCCAAAGCTCATACTATATAAAAAAAAATTGTTATTTCTGCCTATGAATAAATTGTAACTTGATATTTACAGGCTCCTTTCTGATTATAATTTTAAATCTCTTTGAAAGAAATAGGCTTTTAGGAATAAAATTTCCATTTATTAAAAAAAAATTTTAATTTGTTTCATCAATTACCATTGGCAACTACTTCCACGCTCACAAAATGTGTTTAAATGTGTTAATTTTCTTGATGAATCGTTAGTAAATAAAGTAAATTCTTAAGGAAAGGTTTTGAAAGTAAATTCACGGTTCACACATGATGCCAAGGATAATTTGAAAAGAGGAAAATTTGCTGCTTGTTGGACAACACTATACGCTCACAGTTAGCTACTGTCCTGTTTTTGTATTGTTTTGCCCACTGAAGACGTGCAGCTTTATTTGCAGCCGTGAGCAATGGCCATTAGTGAAGTACCCGACTACAAGTATCCACTGCCTTCAGCATTCAGGTCTTCGCAGTATTCGCTCGGGAAGTGGTTGAGTTGGACCTGCGTTCATTGATAGCAGCACTTCCAGCTGGGTTTGAAACAGATCGCGACGAAGCATCATACTCGCCTCCTTATGTCACGAATTCTTTACGACCGCTGTTCTTATGCAGTATTATACGGCGATGATTGTTACAGTATTCTTTGTAGATGCGTTACATAAGCTGTGTTGATTCACCAAAGTATCATTCATGATGTTCTCATGGTCAAGGTCAAACACGATAGCCTTGGCACGTCTCGAAGACGTTCCACCCTACTACGCTGATTCCGTACAACCTGCTGTCACATACACACCACTACACTGCCACGCCTTACGATAGCGATGGGGACACATATGACTTATTGGTATAAGTTCCACATCACAAACAGCGCTCCAAAGCCACCACTGTGATCTTTTATGAGGGCTACTAATAAATTGCCTTGTGAGCTTATGGCTGCCTAATGCCAACATTCCTAAAGACCAACAACTATTCAGGACTTTGTTTTTTTTCTATCTCTTTCCTTACCGCCCTCACGTTGAGTACATTTTACCCACATAGGTCTACAGTTGGAAACTTCTATCTTGCTTTGAGTTTAAGACAAGAAAGCTTCCTCTGCCGTTTCACGTTTATTCTGTACACAGGAATTTCTTTTTCTCTCTTATTTTCTTTTCCCATCTAGTGTCAATCATCTACACAGTCTTCAGATTTTCTTCACGTTTTCTAACTCCCCTCTCTCGATGCTGAAAAGCGTTTTCTATTACGCTTCTCTAACTTGAAATTTACTTTCATTTTTCTCATTCTTAGACCTAAACCTGTGTTTATCAGTATCTGAGTTCCATCCCCAAGAACACCGGGAGCTACACTTAAAATGTTTATTTGCCACATATTCCAGACGAATAATGTCATCAAAGGACCCTGATCTCTCTGCCATCCCCTCCCCCCTCCCCTACTAAATCATTAAACCAGCGCTTTTTCTTTTTCCTATACTTTGTCCTGGGGACGACATGTTAATTCACGTATTTGGCGATGTCAGTGATAGGGGGTGGCTGCATATCCTTCCTGTCACCACTCCTGCCCCCACCCCCCCTCCCCCCCACCCCTCACAACCCGGAATGGAATTTGTGTACCTCCAATTGTCTGCGTTTATTACGTCTAACATTATTTCATCTAAAAGTGGGCTCAAGTTTTCTAAATGTTTGCGTATCGTGTAAATGTTGCGGGACATGGATGCCTGCTTGGTATTCACCTAGTAAAATGTGGGACAAATTCAGGCCGTCCGGAACATGGGCCCTCATTGTTAATCCACTGTGAGGACTCTATGCGGAGTCACCGCGCCTCCCGGAATCCCTGAAGAGGCATGTTAACGCGCGAGTCTGTCCAGACAGGTTCATTAATACAGTACTGGAATGGACAATCCTTCCTTTTCGTTGAAATCTTTGGCCCCAGTACTTCCTGCCTGAAATTATAATTTTATTAATTTGTTAGGTATCCATACCTGAATCGGTAGAAACGGAACACATGTAGGGTCACTTAGTTGTCCTTTCGTCTGTCGCTCTCTGCCTGTCCGACTTTTAAACCCGTTTTCCCGGAAGTACGTAGACGTATCAAGTTGAAGTTTATGTCACTTTCTAAGCTCTGTGGGTCCTTGGCGTTGAAAAACACTTAAGCTTATAAGTAAATGTAACCAAGACCAACGCCCATTGTGTGTTATATTTTGATACTGACAAATTCATTCATCAAAACCTATAAGGAACTTCCCGTTAGCCTATAATCATGAAATTTGGCAGTAATCAAAGTTTCGCAGTACATATAAGGGAAAAGTATGAAAATTGTTAATTTGTAATTATATCACACGAAAAAATATTTCATTTGTTATCCGACTGTCTCTTCCTGCGTCGATTAAGGCCATTTTTTCTCAGAAACGACTAGACATATCAACTTGAAGTTTATGTCACGTACTACGGTGCACAGTCCCTTGACAGCGTAAAAACGTTATGCTTCTAAGTCAGTGCAATCAAATGATAGGGCCGTTTATCTGGCGTATTTTGACTCATTAAGAACTAAGGTGTTCTTCTCGTTGATCTAAAATCATGATATCTGCAAATAGGAAGGTTTCACAGTGCAGGAAAAGGGAAAAATCAGGAAATTGTTAACATGTAATTATACCACACGGAATTTTTTTTTGTGACAATTATTATTCGACTTGAATCCTGAAATTAAATCATTCTCGACAGTCTTGGAATCCCCAGGACCCATATCTTGCCAGTATCAGTGTCGATAACAAGCAATCGTCGAATTCTCGATTCCCAGAATGTAATAAGTTTTTTCGGAACCCTCACAGCACGAGATCTACCAGGACCTGGCCAATTCGTAAGTACCAGTGCCTTTCGGATGTAAGAACAGACACTACAGAAAGACAGGGCCTTCTGGTTTGCAGTGAGGTACTTCTACAAAGGTACTACACTGCAGAAGTTATTCCATAGCGTTCAAGGAAACAGGACTGTGCTACGTGACTGTAAGAGAACCCGACTAGCTGTTTTCTGTTATACTAGCTACATTGGGGAGATCATGCACAATGAAAGCGAATATATCTCAGTTACTGTAACGTAAATTTGAGTTAGTAGTACTGCTTTTACGAGTACAGTCGAAATGAAACCACCGGGTCAGTATGTAGTTGTGATATTAAATTTATTTAATTTTAGACCCATTTTTTGCTTGTTACTGAAGCCTATAGTTTGTTTTAGGCCTTATGAGTGCGTGAAAGTTTCGGGACTTGGGATTTTGTCTAGCAGAAACAGAAAATTGCTTTCAAATGCAATGATGGAAAAAGAGCGCAACACCAAAAAGAAAAATTAAACAGAGTAATGAAATCTCGGGAATATATTGGCCCAGGTAACACATTTCAGTTATTAACATCGCAAGGTCACAGGTTAATGAAAGCGCGAGATGAGCCGTTGCGAACTTGAAATCCTGCTACATTAATAACCGGCGTAACTGCCGGAATGCTGAATGCAAGAACGCAAACGTGCTAGCATTGTGTTTTACAGGTACCGGACGTCAGCTTTTGAGATGTCGTTCCACGCATGTTGCACTTGGTTGATCAATACAGGGACGGTTAACGCTGTTTGGGGTCTGACGCTGGAGCGGTTGCCCGATCATGTCTCATATGTGATCGACTGGAGACGGATGTGGCGATGGAGCAGACCAAGGCTACATGTCGATACCTCGTAGACCAATAAATGGCATGCGATCGTTTCATTTCATTTTTTGCATTGTCGTAGAAGGAACATCCAACATGTCGTAGCCATATTACACGACCTCGTCCGAACTCAGTGAAGTACTGATAACCAAGTTTTTGTTGCCTTTAGGGCGTTCTTGACTACTATCAACTCGACACGTCCAATCTTAAAGGAAACTACCGCTGACTACCGTTACAGTGTGTTTTTAAAAACAGATTTGCGCCACAAATGCGGCTGGGGTGAAATCTGAAAGGACATCATGTTCAATATGTAGAAACATTCCTACCGACTTTCGTTTATGTGGCACAACTCCTTCTTAGTGTTGTGATTCTTTTTCCTTCAGTGTATATCGCATGAAGTGATGGGTAGTTGAAAACAGTATGTCCCAGTGGTTCCAAAGTGAAACTACTTCCTTAAAACAACTGATACTTTACCTTTTGCAATTCATTTGATATTCCTTGCTTACTACGATAATCAAGATTAGTTTTGTGAAAAATCTTACATTTCTATTCCAAAGACTAACTACTCCTTGAAACAATTCACTGTTTACTTTTTGCCAATTTGTTCTTGTATTTGTTGCTTACTACGATAATAAATGTTGTTGTTGTTGTGGTCTTCAAATGGTTCAAAAATGGCTCAAATAGCTCAGAGCACTATGGGACTTAACAGCTATGGTCATCAGTCCCCTAGAACTTAGAACTACTTAAACCCAACTAACCTAAGGACAGCATACAACACCCAGTCATCACGAGGCAGAGAAAACCCTGACCCCGCCAGGAATCGAACCCGGGAACCCGGGCGTGGGAAGCGAGAACGCTACCGCACGAGTTGTGGTCTTCAGTCCAGGGACTGGTTTGATGCAGCTCTCCATGCTACTCTATCCTTTGCAAGTTTCTTCATCTCCCAGCACCCACTGCAACCTACATCCTTCTGTATCTGCTTAGTGTATTCATCTCTTGGTCTCCCACTACGATTTTTACCCTCCACGCTGCCCTCAAATACTAAATTGGTGATCCCTTGATGCCTCAGAATATGTCCTACTAACCTACCCCTCTCTTCTAGTCAAGTTGTGCCACAAATATCTTTTTTCTCCAATTCTATTATATACCTCCTCATTAGTTATGTGGTCTACCCATCTAATCTTCAGCATTCTTCTGTAGCAGCACATTTCGAAAGCTTCTATTCTCGTCTTGTCCAAACCATTTATCGTCCACGTTTCACTTCCATACTTGGCTACACTCAATACAAACACTTTCAGAAACGACTTCCTCACACATAAATCTATACTGGATGTTATGAAATGTCTCTTCTTCAGAAACGCTTTCCGTGCCATTGCCAGTCTACATTTTATATCCTCCCTACCTCAACGATCATCAGTTATATTTCTCCCCAAATAGCAAAACTCATTTACTAATTTAAGTGTCTCATTTCCTAATCTAATTCCCTCAGCATCACCCGATTTAATTCGACTTCATTCCGATATCCTCGTTTTGCTTTTGTTGATGTCCATCTTATTTGCTCCTTTCAAGACACTGTCCCTTCCGTTCAGCTGCGAACCTCAAAGTTTTTATTTCTTCTCCATGGATTTTAATTCCTACTCCGAATTTTTCTGCTTGTTCAATATACAGATTGAATAACATCGGGGATAGGCCACATCCCTGTCTCACTCCCTTCCCAACCAGTGCTTCCCTTTCATGCCCCTCGACTCTTATAACTGCCATCGGGTTTCTGTACGTATTGTAAATAGCCTTTCGCTCCCTGTATTTTACTCCTGACACCTTCAGAATTTGAAAGCGAGTATTCCAGTCAACATTGTCAAAAGCTTTCTCTAAGTCTACAAATGCTAGAAACTTAGGTTTGCCTTTCCTTAATCTAGCTTCTAAGATAAGTCGTATGGTCAGTATTGCCTCACGTGTTCAGTCATTCCTACGGATTCCAAACTGATCTGCCCCGAAGTCGGCTTCTACCAGTTCTTCCATTCGTCTGTAAACAATTTGTATTAGTGTTTTGCACCCGTGGTTTATTAAACTGAAAGTTCGGTAATTTTCACATCTGTGAACATCGGCTTTCTTGGGGATTGGAATTATTATATTCTTCTTGAAGTCTGAAGGTACTTGGCCTGTCTCATACATCTTGCTCACCAGGTGGTAGAGTTTTGTCAGGACTGGCTCTTCCAATGCTGTAAGTAGTACTAATGGAATGTTGTCTACTCCCGGGGCCTTGTTTCGGCTTAGGTCTTCCAGTGTCAGTCTCTTCACGCACTATCATATCTCCAATTTCATCTTCATCTACATCCTCTTTCATTTCCATAATGTTGTCCTCAAGTATATCCCCTTGTACAGACCCTCTATATACGCCTCCCACCTTTCTGCTTTCTCATCTTTGGTTAGAACTGGGTTTCCATCTGAGCTCTTGATATTCATACAAGTGGTTCTCTTTTCTCCAAAGGTCTCTTTAATTTTCCTGTAGGCCGTATCTATCTTACCCCTAGTGAGATATGCCTCTAAATCCTTACATTTGTCTTCTAGCCATCCCTGCTTAGTCATTTTCCAATTCCTGTCGCTCTCATTCTTTAGACGTATGTGTTCCTTTTGGCCTGCTTCGTTTACTGTATTTTTATATTTTCTCCTTTCATCAATTAAATTCAATATATCTTCTGTCACACAAGGATTTCTACTAGCCCGCCTCTTTTTACCTACTTGATCCACTGCTGCCTTCACTATTTCATCCCTCAAAGCTGCCCATTCTTCTTCTACTGTATTTCTTTCCCCCATTCCTGTTAATTGTTCCCTTATGCTCTCCCTGAAACTCTGTACAATCTCTGGTTGTTTCAGTTTATCTAGGTCCCATCTCCTTAAATACCCACGTTTTTGTAATTTCTTCAGTTTTAATATGCAGTTCATAACCAATAGATTGTGATCAAAGTCCACATCTGCTCCAGGAAACGTCTTACAATTTAAAACCTGGTTCCTAAATCAATGTCTTAACATTATATAATCTATCTGAAACCTGCGAGTAACTCCAGGCCTCTTCCATGTATACAACCTTCTTTTATGATTCTTGAACCAAGAGTTAGCTATGATTAAGTTATGCTCTGTGCAAAATCCTACCACGCGACTTCCTCTTTCATTTCTTACTCCCATTCCATATTCACCTACTACGTTTCCTACTCTTCCTTTTCCTACTGTCGAATTCCAGTCACCCGTGACTATTAAATTTTCGTCTCCCTTCACTATCTGAATAACTTTTTTTTATCTCATCATACATTTCATCAATAACTTCGTCATCTGCGGAGCTAGTTGGCATATAAACTTGTACTACTGTTGTAGGCGTGGGTTTCATGTCTATCTTGGCCACAATAATGCGTTCACTATGCTGTCTGTAGTAGCTTACCCGCACTCCTATTTTTTATTCAGTATTATACCTAGTCCTGCATTACCCCTATTTGATTTTTTATTTATAACCCTGTATTCACCTGGCCAGAAGGCTTGTTGCTCCTGTCACCGAACTTCACTAATTCCCACTATATATAAATTTAACCTATCCCTTTCCCTTTTTAAATTTTCTAACCTACATGCCCGGTTGAGGTATCTGACATTCCACGCTCCGATTCGTAAACGCCAGTTTTCTTTCTCCTGATAACGGTGTCCTCCTGAGTAGTCCCCGCCCATAGATCCGAATGGAGGACTATTTTACCTGCGGAATATTTTACCCAAGAGGACGCCATCATCATTTAACCATACAGTAAAGCTGCATGCCCTCGAAAAAAATTACGGCTGTAGTTTCCCCTTGCTTTCAACCGTTCGCAGTTCCAGCACAGCAAGGCCGTTTTGGTTAGTGTTACAAGGCCAGATCAGTCAATCATTCAGACTTTTGCCCCTGCAACTACTGAAGAGGCTGCTGTCCCTCTTCAGGAACCACACGTTTGTCTGGCTCTCAACAGATACCCCCCCCCCCCCCACCGTTGTGGTTGCACCTACGGTATGGCTATCTGTATCGCTTAGACACGCAAGCCTCCCCACCAACGGAATGGTGAATGGTTTATATATAATCCTCAAAATATTTATTTTCCTCAACACAGTGTGGTGTTACAAACTCATTTTCTACTGTAAGGTTCCACGTTCCCTATTCAAATTATCTGATGTACTATGATACAACAAATCTACGGTTATCGAAGAAATAAAATGGTAATTTAAAAGAGATCAAAGTCTAAAGTCGAGTTTTTACTGTCGCCCTCAGTCCGAAAACTGGTTTAAAGCGGGTCTTCATGGTAGTCTGTCGCGTACTGGTCTTTTCATCTCCGCGGAACTACGGTACGCTAAAGAGGTTAGGACTTGCTTGTTATACGGACGCCTCGGTCTCCCATTACAAATTTTATATCCCTTTCCCTCCCATACACACTTTCCACCAATATCTACACTACCAAAATAATTTTTCTTGAATCCTCTGTTTGTGTCTAGCAATTGATCCCTACTTTTAATTAAGTTGAGTTATACACTCTTTTTTACTGTTGGGAACTCCTCCGTTAGTGATATGTTGAACCCATCTGATCTTCACCATTCGTCTGTAGCACCATATTTCAGATCTTGTATTGTCTTCTTGTCTTTTTTGTCTATCGTCCGCATTTCACTCCTGTATACAGCTACAAGCCATACAGATACCGTCAGAAAAGCCGTATAACAGGTTCTGTCTTTCAGATTTCCTTCTATGTTCTGTCAGATATTGATGTATTTCTCTTATTTATAACAGCTCTTCTTGCAGTTACTGTTCGGCGTTATTTGGCCTCTCTACTTTTCTCATTGTCAGTTATTTCTCTAACATTCGGCTACTTCTTTCAGTTCCTGATTTCCTAACGTGATTTAATCAGCATCTTATGATTTAATTCGTCAATACTCAATTACTGTTGCTTCCCTTTTGTTAATGTTCACTGCACAAATTCTTTTGAAGGCATTATCCGTTTCTATCCACTGATATTCGATGTGCTTTGACGCCTCTGATAGATTATAGGGTCATTGGCAAACCTCAGACTTTTAATTTATTCTCTTTGAACTTTAACTCTCTTTCCACATTCCAGTTGCTCATTCTACAGATAAATAACACGGGGAATTGGCTACAATCCTGTCCCTGTCCTTTCTTAGTTACTGGCTCAATTTTCCTTTTCGCCTACGTCACTTCTAACAACATACCACAAGGAAATTTTATGTTTACATGAGGCGTTACGAAGTGCGGTCTAATTGACAGCTTCTTTTTTGGATTAGATACAGTTTTTCTCAGAACACAATACTCACGTTAAGATAATAATTACTATAACGCTGAGAGTGAAGTTCGTTTCAGTGATTTTAACAATAGTAAATAATGGAATTTTTGCTAGCAATTAAGACAGAATACCAAATTTCGTCGTTCGGTAGCAGTAGAACACAATGCAGGAGACTTAGAGTTTTTGAAAATTTCACCCACGAGGCTAGATTACATTTCGACAGGATCGGGTAACTAGTAAACATCTCAACCAAGGCCAAGTACATGCGCTTCAGCGAAAGCTACACATCCATAATTGAAAAACTAATTGATAAATCCTACTTGGAATTGCCTGATTGTTAACACCCATAAACAAATGAGTAGGCAGTCTGATTGATTGTATCATTGTTATCAGTCGTTATGGTAGTACAATGTCGTTCACTTTTTGGAAATCTTGGAAGATGGCGTCCATCTGTTCATGTACTACACTAAGTGAAACTAATGTGCTACAGTCTAGCCGTTCCTGAAATGCATTAGCAGATTGCCAACTTGGTACCACTACAGCTGTACAATCTGCTGGATACAAATGAAAATTTGTGCCGAACCAGGGCCTGAATCCGGATTTCCCGATTGTCGCGAGCAGACGTCTTAACCACTTCGGCTATCCGAGCACGGTTCCAGGGCCGACACAAATCTCCATATGTCTCAATGTCTGTTCCCATGGCACTCCCACAGTTATGTGATTCCCTCACAAGGAGAGATTTTTCTTGTCATTTTCCTGGCCTTTGACTATTACTGGAAACATACGAAAATTGGTGCCTGACTGGGACTAGAGCCCGCATTCCCCTCTTGTAACGAGCAATTGCATTAACCACTTCGACTGTCCGAGTACGCTTGCATGCATGCATGCACGTCTGAAGGAACATTGCATGGAACTATACAGACACTATCAAATACAGATAGTGCACTGTTGTACAGTAGGAAGCATCAATTCAATATTTATCAAACTTTGAGAATATGTTCATCACATAACGACTGCTCAATCATCAAACATCAGTAACAGGCGTGAACGAACAAACAGTAATACATTCTTCTGCTCGTTGTGGCTTGACAGCCTCCTCATCTGATCTTATTGCAAAACCTGAAACACGTGCTGTGTCAGTTTATAAACATTACTGGCTGGAGGCTGATATGAAAGTATACGTCTTGCCTTTGCAAACCAGTCATGGTTTACGGGAGAGAAATGAAGGGTCAACCAAAGATAGCTAAATCCCTCAAGGCGTCCGTGGTGTGAACTACAATTTGGCTCTTGCATTATCCTGCTGAAAGATTCCATTTGGGCCCGCATCTCGTGGTCGTGCGGTAGCGTTCTCGCTTCCCACGCCCGGGTTCCCGGGTTCGATTCCCGGCGGGGTCAGGGATTGTCTCTGCCTCGTGATGGCTGGGTGTTGTGTGCTGTCCTTAGGTTAGTTAGGTTTAAGTAGTTCTAAGTTCTAGGGGACTTATGACCACAGCAGTTGAGTCCCATAGTGCTCAGAGCCATTTGAACCATTTTTGATTCCATTTGGTACCCGGCTCATTAAAAGTCTGGAAAAGAAGTTTAATATTCTTGCCATATACAGAAGAGCACTCAGCCTCCCTTAAACAGCTGGAAAGTAAGTCCACATGACGTATAAAATTCCGCCCAAGAAAGTAATTCCAGGAATTGGGGAGGTATGACTCTCGAGCTGCCACCTGCGACCTTTTACAGAAGCGTTGCTTTCATACTGACAGCCACAAACAAAAGCCAGATCTGATGCTGTACGTCGCAGATAGCCTCTCAATGCGTCTGTTCCGCTCTACGTGATGCAATTCTATATTGGCTGTGTTAGTGTGTCAGCTGTGGAATCCTGTGACGACTAGAGACCTCAATCCTATAGCTTGCAGTAATCTGTGCTTGACAACTCTGTCTGTTATCTCTGCCCAAGTGCCAGTTGTTGTCATATGTCCACTCGTCAGAAGCAGTTGAACAATTCGACTGTCTTTCCTGGAAGCTAATTGTTATAAGTCGACATGGTAGCACAGTTTCGTACACTTTCCGAAAATCTTGGAAGATGGAGCCAATCTGTTCGTCTATTACACTAAATGAAACTGAACGTGCTTGCCTCAGAGTTGTAGTGAGCCCATTTGTCTCGATTCAGTCTATGACTTTACACTACAGAGAGCTGTCTGTGCGATCTCTTGGTATCATGCTCTCATCTCTATCTTCCTAGTGATTCGAACATTATCAGTGTCCGAAAGATGACGCCGAGCAGCACTTCTAGGTCGTCCGATCTTGCTGTTTTGTGGTCTAACGCTAAACACACTATAACTCCAGCAGTATTGTATCTTTCTTTATTTGACTGCTTTGTCAACATTCTATCACTACTTGTTTTTAGTTCGGTGGCGCAACTGCACCACAACGCACATTTTAAATTTTATACAAACACACAACAACCACATTTGTACAGTTTTCATAATATGCAAAAATTTACTGCAAGTAGAAATGTTATTTGACGTAAATCAGTTCCTTACTAACAACAAAATGTTTACCATTAACATTCCGCCGTCTGTAAGATTATTAGCAATATCACTTTTCATTCCTTACTCCAAGAACAAAGGCTGACTGCCGCCCCATTAAAAAGTTGCAGCTCTTTTCATCCAGCGGCCCCTACTGACTGGAGCACCACTAAGTAAATGTAACAAATGTTTAAGTGATTTCGACCGCGAGATGCTTCTACTCGTAAAACGATTTCACCATTAAACACGAGAAGCAGTTGGTGACAGGTAGCAGTGGCTGCTCATAGCAGCTCCTTCCACCTGGTCATACAGACCGAGACCGGTTGGCGGAATCAAACATAAATAATATATTGCGGTCTTGACTAGTTTTCTTTGCTGAAATCTACGATTTATGTTCCCTTTTCCATCGATGCATTCAAGTAAGATACGATTACCGCATGCACCAGAAGATGGAGAATGATGCTGCAAATAAATGAAGCTGTATCCGTTATGGCGACTCCTCTTTCTTCAATATTACGTAATTCGTCGTTGAATATACTTATGCGGCTAAACAGTTGATGGATAATGTAATATAGCAGTTTCAGGAATTCCAGTAGACCCCTGTATGTAGAACAGGTTATGGTCCAATGTACAGTCGAGACGGAGATTAAATGCTCACAGAGACAGGTTTCACACATTTTGTATGAGATGACACACTTAGATATTTACGCATATGGGCTAGCGTATATTGATTAGCAGCCACAACGAATTAGGTATACTGTGCTCTCCCAATGTCATTAATATATTCCTCCTACCACAAAGCTGTTCATATAAAACACTTTCCAAGCCGTGACACTCTATCTCTGAATAATTATAGCACACCATCAACGCGCTCTGCTTTAAATATTTTAACTCGACCTCGGACAGCCTGCGCTCACTTTGTACTACTTTATATATCGATGACTAGTTACTGACCTCCCCCTGCACCCCCTGCCACCAGCAGGGCCAACGAACGTCATTTTTTTTTTTACTTTAGCTCATTCTCTTTCAACTGTCAGTTCCGCTGTTGTAACATTCATGTCAATTTCTACGGGCATAGTGCCTACAGAGTACGAAATATACACGAATAACAATTAATCCGTAAAAATATTTCTACATCTACATCCATACTCCGCAAGCCACCTGACGGTGTGTGGCGGAGGGTACCTTGAGTACCTCTATCGGTTCTCCCTTCTATTCCAGTCTCGTATTGTTCGTGGAAAGAAGGATTGTCGGTATGCCTCTGGTGGGCTCTAATCTCTCTGATTTTATCCTCATGGTCTCCTCGCGAGATATACGTAGGAGGGAGCAATATACTGCTTGATTCCTCTGTGAAGGTATGTTCTCGAAACTTCAACAAAAGCCCGTACCGAGCTACTGAGCGTCTCTCCTGCAGAGTCTTCCACTGGAGTTTATCTATCATCTCCGTAACGCTTTCGCGATTACTAAATTATCCTGTAACGAAGCGCGGTGCTCTCCATTGGATCTTCTCTATCTCCTCCATCAACCCAATCTGGTACGGATCCCACACTGCTGAGCAGTATTCAAGCAGTGGGCGAACAAGCGTACTGTAACCTACTTCCTTTGTTTTCGGATTGCATTTCCTTAGGATTCTTCCAATGAATCTCAGTCTCGCATCTGCCTTACCGAAGATTAACTGATTCCCGGCGGGGCCAGGGATTTTCTCTGCCTCGTGATGACTGGGTGTTGTGTGATGTCCTTAGGTTAGTTAGGTTTAAGTAGTTCTAAGTTCTAGGGGACTGATGACCATACGTGTTAAGTCCCGTAGTGCTCAGGGCCATTTGAACCATCTGAAGATCAACTTTATATGATCATTCCATTTTAAATCACTCCTAATGCGTACTCCCAAATAATTTATGGAATTAACTGCTTACAGTTGCTGACCTGCTATATTGTAGCTAAGTGATAAGGGGATCTGTCTTTCTATGTATTTGCAGCACATTACACTTGTCTACATTGAGATTCAATTGCCGTTCCCTGCACCATGCGTCAATTCGCTGCAGATCCTCCTGCATTTCAGCACAATTTTCCATTGTTACAACCTCTTGATCCACCACAGCATCATCCGCAAAAACATCTGTGAACATAACCTGGGACCACTATTCCAGTGACCATGTATTGTGTTCTTGTATTAGGTATCATCGACAAAAATTTTTAAAGAAAGGAAAGAAAAGAATTAGGAAACAGCAAATACGTTGTAAAAAGAATTTACAAAAAGTAAGAAACAAAATACACTCATGTTCATAAATTAAGGATAACTGCAGAATGTGGTGCCACACAACGTGGCTCTACATGCTCATAAATGAAGGATAACTGCAGAATGTGGTGCTACAGAACGTGGCTCTACACAAAACTGCCGCTAATAGCTTAGGAGCATAGGGAACACACACGACACAGACCTGTAAGTCCACGGTATTGGTGATAAGTTGAGAAAACCGTCCCGAAACACATTTGCTACAAAACGCCACTATTTCGTGTGCATGTACCCCGACATCAATATGGGATATGATTACCATGCACACGTACACAGGCCAAACAACGGGTTGGTATACTCTGGATCGGGTGGTCGAGCAGCCCCTGGGGTACAGTCTTCCATTCTTGCACCAGTGCCTGCCGGAGCTTCTGAAGTGTCGTAGGCGCTTGAAGACGTGCAGTGATAAATCGACCGAGAACATCCCAGACGTGCTCGTTGCGGTTTAGGTCTGGAGAACAAGCAGGCCACTCCATTCGCCTGATATCTTCTGTTTCAAGGTACTCCTCCACGATGGCAGCTCGGTGGGGCCTTGCGTTATCATCCATCAGGAGGAAGGTGCGACCCACTGCACCCCTGAAAGGGCGGACATACTGGTGAAAAATGACGTCCCGATACACCTCACCTCTTACAGTTCCGCTGTCAAAAACATGCAGGGGTGTACGTGCACCAATCATAACCCCACCCCACACCATCAAACCATGACCTCCATACAGGTCCGTTTCAAGAACATTAAGGGGTTGGTATCTGGTTCCTGGTTCACGCCAGATGAAAACCCGGTGAGAAACACTGTTAAGATTATACCTGGACTCATCTGTGAACATAACCCGGGTCCACTGTTCCAATGACCGTGTACTGTGTTCTTGACACCACTGGTTGTGGTCGTCATTGTTTGTATGATGGAGCTAGTTTTAATGGTTTGTGTGTATTGTCGTTAGATATATGCTGTCCATGACGAGATTTTAAATTTGCCTGTACAACGCTCTGTCGCTGTATTTGTGCCTGGAGGAGGAGTTCTGTTGCACAGCGGTATAGTGTGGTTAGGAATAAAATGTTGTTACAAACGAACGGAGATGGCTCAGTGGGGCGCATCTGCCGGTCACACAACAGTGTCGCAAGTAAACGTCAACACGAGGGACCCGAAGTAAAAAAAAACTGTGAGCTCATTTCATCGGAGTATGCGAGAATCAAGCGAAGAACAACTGATTCGATTCAGTATCTCGACAACAGTGCGAAACAGACAGAATGCGTTACTGTAACGAGGCTAGCCGTATCAACTTCACTTGCCCCCTGCAGACTTCTAGCATATGGGATTGGTTTTCAAATATGTGAGTGACTCGAAGACTTCTTAAGTAATAGAAACCAGTACGTTTTCCTCGATGGTGAGTGTTCATCGGAGGTGAGGGTATCATCTGGAGTGACCCAGGGAAGTGTGGTAGGTCCGCTGTTGTTTTCTAACTACATAATAGATCTTTTGGACATGGTGGATAGCAATGCGCAGCTCTTTGCTGATGATGCCGTGGTGTACGGGAAGGTGTCGTCGTTGAGTGACTGTAGGAGGATACAAGATGACTTGGACAGGATTTGTGATTGGTGTAAAGAATGGCAGCTAACTCTAAATATAGATAAATGTAAATTAATGCAGATGAATAGGAAAAAGAATCCCGTCATGTTTGAATACTCCATTAGCAGTGTAGCCCTTGACACAGTCACGTCGATTAAATATTTGGGCGGGACACTGGAGAGCGATATGAAGTGAGACAAGCATGTAATGGCAGTTGTGGGGAAGGCGGATTAGTCGTCTTCGGTTCATTGGTAGAATTTTGGTAAGATGTGGTTCATCTGTAAGGGAGACCGCTTATAAAACACTAATACGACGTATTCTTAAGTACTGATCGAGCGTTTGGGATCCCTATCAGGTCGAATTGAGGGAGGACATAGAAGAAATTCAGAGGCGGGCTGCTAGATTTGTTACTGGTAGGTTTGATCATCACGCGAGTGTTACAGAAATGTTTCAGGAACTAGGGTGGGAGTCTCTGGAGGAAAGGAGGCGTTCTTTTCGTGAATCGCTACTGAGGACATTTAGAGAACCAGCATTTAAGGCTGACTGAAGTACAATTTTACTGCCGCCAACTTATATTTCGCGGAAAGACCACAAAGATAAGATAAGAGAGATTGGGGCTCGTACAGAGGCATATAGGCAGTCATTTTTCCCTCGTTCTGTTTGGGAGTGGAACAGGAAGAGAAGATGCTAGTTGTTGTACGAGGTACCCTCCGCCACGCACCGTATGGTGGATTGCGGATTATGTATGTAGATGTAGATGTAGAGTTTTAATAAGACCACCTTTCAGGATGCAAACATCGCATAAATGAACGCTCTGAAACTCCACAGTTAAACAACAGAACAGCCGACAGCGCTGACTGGCTCAGAAAACGAGAGCAACGATTGGCGAGGGGGGGGGGGGGGGGGGGAGAATCACATCATCGCCTGCTATAAAACCTCCATCCTCCTCAAGCTCATTCTTGGAGTTAGTCCATTCCATCCGCATCACAGATACCGATGAGACACTAGGCCTTTTAAGTTGCTGGATGCTGTCGTGAATTCAACGTTTACAAGCTGCAGCCAACTTGGAGTCCACTGACGCAAATCCACAGCCGTCAGGCTGTTAGTCGCAACGGTGTGTGACTGAGGATGGGGGCCGGGCCCATGATTCGTCTATGAAGAACTGATCTGCCCGACTGCGAGCTGTACGACTTTGGCGCTTGGCATCTGTGTAGCCGCTACTGTGGCAGTACAAATGGCACTTTGCCGGCCAACTGCTGGGGGCGCCACTCGGGCGTCCTTCGTGTTGTTGCTGCCTCTTCCGCCTACACGCCATCTCGAAAACCGACAACAGGAGCTGCAAATTTCTGGGACCGAGCCTGAGCGCAATTTCACTCATCGAGAGTGCTGACTCTCTGACAGACGTCCGTGGCCAAGCCAAGCTGCAGAGACGATCGGCCACCGTGTCCTCCTGCGACTGGGTCGCAGCACTAACCACATGCAATGCAAGGCTTTGCTCACTGAATTCATCCAGACTGTTGCCCCTGCAACTACTGAAAAGGCTGCTGCCCCTCTTCAGGAACCACACGTTTGTCTGCCCTCTCACCAGATACCCCTCCGTTGTGGTTGCACCTACGGTACGGCTATCTGTATCGCTGAGACACGCAAGCCTCCCCACCAACGGCAAGATTCATGGTTCATATGGGGTGCAGTAACTTTGTTACTTAAAGAAAAAACGATTTTCTGTGAATTCAGATTAAAATGTAATGCAAAATTTGGAAACAGGCAATGAATTTACTTTTATTTATCGAAAAATTAAACTGAATTTATTTTAAGCAAATGAGCAACAGATTTACTTTTAACATAAGAACAATAAAGTACGTACCAAGCCAGCACAAGTCACCCGCTAAGCTAAATGCAGTACAAATGAAATTGCGCTCTCTTAATTTGTGCTGTATCATTAGCTGTTAGTTTTGCCTTTGAAGTTTTACGTTACTTTAAGTGAGTGAAATTAATACAAATTAATACTAAAAACTGCAAATTCGTTAAGCCTCTGTTACGGGATAAAACAACGGACAGCTACCGTGGCAGCAAAATTTAGACTGAAACTGGTCATTAACAAACAAACAGAAGTAGCAGTATATTGTTGACCAAATTTCATATTTTTACGACACTCGGTGACTGCGTGGAAAAGAAACGAACTCTGCTTGGTAATAATGCCTGAGGACAATAAGAACACAGGTGCCCTATAAGTTTTAACTATTCTATGTTATTATTCATGAAGATTACTAAAGTCTGTGAAAGAAATGCCATTGGGTAATGCCTGCACAACATTAGTTATACTCTGTCAGTTAAGAGTCCTACTATGTTGCAGCTGTGCGGATGACGAAGAGCGTAGCCGACGACAATGCTGAGACGCTGCTGTCGCAGCTGCTGGTTGAGAACGATGAGTCGTATCCAGAGCCAGGTATAGTTGTGGGACAGACAACAGTGAGGACTGCAGCTCCCTCCACCTGTCCTCTCAGACCGTGCTCTGAATACTCGCGGGCTATCGAAGTAGCCGCGCCTACACTGGCGCGATCACAGCTGCACACCGTGTCTACGGGAGCGCCCAACAAACACTTCGCACTCTTTCATCGCGCCAGCAACTCTGCTTCCTCTCTGCTCGTAGCGTAACAGAGACTCTCCATACGCAAAGATAAACAACGGCACAGCTACTGCCATTTCGTCGTTGCTATCGATACATTTAAAAACTTCCCTTGGCTATTACCCAGAAATTAACAACATTTCCATTATAATTACAGTAAATTATATACAGTCAACCCGCCACTTTAGCTTAGAGCGCTAATGCGCTGCTCCCTGGACTCGTGTAGGCGCGCCGGCCACGGATCGAAACCGCCTGGCGGATTAACGAAGACGGCCACGACTGCCTGGATGTGGTTTTTAGGCGGTTTTCCACATCCCACTAGCAGAATACCGGACTGGTCCCGACGTCCCGCCTCAGTTACACGACTCGCAGACATTTGACTAACATTCGCACTATTTCAGGTCTTACACTCGGCACAGACATCTGGGGGGACTAATTCCGTCCCAGGGGTACAGGGGGGCGAAAGGAAGGACATCCAGCCACCCTCTGACACAAACATTGACAACTCCATTGTAGTAAGGTCGAACCCACGTTGGAGTGGGACAAACGCCCAAATAAAAAAAATGGTTCAAATGGCTGTGAGCACTATGGGACTTAACATCTGAGGTCATGAGTTCCCTAGAACTTAGAACTACTTAAACCCAACTAACCTAAGGCCATCACACACATCCATTCCCGAGACAGGATTCGAACCTGCGTCCGAAACGGTGGCGCGGTTCCAGACTGAAGCGCCTAGAACCGCTCGGCCACACCATCCGGCAAAGGCCCAAAGAAAATGATGATGATGATGAATTATATATAATCAGAAATAAACACACTATTACATATCAGACACATGTGAAAGTTACCGAACTATCAGTTTAATAAATCACAGCTCCAAAATACTAACACGAATTCTTTACAGACGAATGGAAAACTGGTAGAAGCCGACCTCGGGGAAAATCATTTTGGATTCTGTAGAAATAATGGAACACATGTGGCAATACTGACCCTACGACTTATCTTAGAAGAAAGATTAAGGAAAGGTAAACCTACGTTTCTAGCATTTGTAGACTTAGAGAAAGCTTTTGACAATGTTGTCTGGAATACTCTCTTTCGAACTGTAAAGGTGGCAGGGGTAAAATACAGGGAGCGAAAAGCTATTTACAATTTGTACAGAAACCAGATGGCAGTTATAAGAGTCGAGGTGTATGAAAGGGAAGCAGCGGTTGGGAAGGGAGTGAGACAGGGTTCTCGCCTCTCCCCGACGTTATTCAATCTGTATACTGAGCAAGCAGTAAAGGAAACAAAAGAAAAATTCGGAGTAGGTATAAAAATCCGTGGAGAAGAAATAAAAACTTTGAGGTTCGCCGATGACATTGCAATTCTATCAGACACAGCAAAGAACTTCGAAGAGCAGTTGAACGGAATGGACAGTGTCTTGAAAGGAGGATATAAGATGAACATCAACAAAAGCAAAACGAGGATAATGGAATTCTGTGGGAATTCGATTAGGAAATGAGAGACTTAAAGTAGTAAAGGAGTTTTTCTATTTGGGGAGCAAAATAACTGATGATGGTCGAAGTAGATAGGATATAAAATGCAGACTGGCAATGGCAAGTTAAGCGTTTCTGAAGAAGAGAAATTTGTTAACATCAAGTATAGATCTGGAAGTGTCAGGAAGTCGTTTCTGAAAGTATTTGTATGGAGTGTAGCCAAGTATGGAAGTGAAACATGTACGACAAATAGTTTGGACAAGAAGAGAATAGAAGCTTTCGAAATGTGGTGCTACAGAAGAATGCTGAAGATTAGATGGGTAGGTTACATAACTAATGAGGAGATATTGAACAGAATTGGGGAGAAGAGGAGTTTGTGGCACAACTTGACAAGAAGAAGGGATCGGTTGGCAGGACACGTTCTGAGGCATCAAGAGACCACAAATTTAGCGTTGGAGTTCAGCGTGGAGGGTGAAAATCGTAGAGGGAGACCAAGAGATGAATACACTAAGCAGATTCAGACGGATGTAGGTTGCAGTAGGTACTGGGAGATGAAGAAGCTTGCACAGGATAGAGTAGCATGGAGAGCTGCATCAAACCAGTCTCAGGACTGAAGACCACAACAACAAAATAACATTCCATATCGAATGCAGATCATGTAATAAAGCTTACAGATTCATAATTAGAAAAGTACATGTTAACAACGGTTATTAAACGGCGAAAAGTGCTGGACGGAGCAGAAGGTAATTTATCCGCAATTTTCAGTGGTACACGCTCACATCCCACTTCGCATTTTCAAGTTGTACGGACAGCTAGGGTGCTGCCAGGTAGCGCAGGAAAGACGACGGAGTGACTGTAAAGCTGTCTTCAATAAATGATTGTTAGTTGAATTATGTTTCATTAGCGGCCCCGGAGGGTCACTCGCCCGCGCTCTTCACTGTTCTTCGTTATAACAACGACGGTCGTCAAAGACGTCACCTGCCTGCGTTCTCGTAAGCTGTTTGAGCAGTTTACCAAGTTTTGCACGTAACGCGCGCAGATACAATCATCCAAGTGAAAGCACTTTCCCGTTCCGAGTCCTGAGTTTATTTCGGCGATCAGCCTGAGAGAGCAGGGAGCCAGAGGTCACGCTCCCGGGTCAGTCTCGGGCTTCCAGCAGCCGTCCATCGCGGGAGGTCGCCCCACCGCCCCACCGCCCACGGAGCGGCGCCAGACTCTGCAGCCGAGAGTAAATCTGCCGTTCAGGACGAGCGCACAGTGAACCGACGCCGCCCCCACTATCTGCTGGACGCGCCCCGCGGTCACGTCTCGCCGCCCCCACCTGATGCCACTCGGCGATCCGGAGCTCGCGGCTGTTTAAGCGTTTCGTTGCGGTAGCGCTCTCCGCGTCCTGGTGACCTTTGTCTGTGTCATCTAACAACAGATTCACCAACACCGTTCTTTAGTTCATTGGCCAGCTCGTATAGCGTAACACGTATAGCTTTAATTTGTGAGACAGGGTTGTGCGCCAGACTCATATAGAATCCACGTGGCGGGTTAACGACCCTGATCAGCTTGGGTGTGGCTCAAATGGCTCTGAGCACTATGGGACTTAACATCTATGGTCAGCAGTCCCCCAGAACTTAGAACTACTTAAACCTAACTAACCTAAGGACAGCACACAACACCCAGCCATCACGAGGCAGAGAAAATCCCCGACCCCGCCGGGAATCGAACCCGGGAACCTGGGCGTGGGAAGCGAGAACGCTACCGCACGACCACGAGATGCGGGCAGCTTGGGTGTGGTTTTTACACAACTCCACACAGTGGTTTAGGCAAATGCTGGGTTCTTTTGGAAGTCCCGTCTCAAACAATTAGGTACGCACACACTGAAAATACTATCACACACAGAAGAAACTTATACACGATTCACCGACAAAAGGTTCTCAGGACATTTCGGTCGTCGGAGACGGTTATGCTGAATGGGCGTAAAGGTTACGCACAGACAGCTGAAAGTAGTTGACGCAACACTGTGCTAGCTACACTTAGTGCTGCATAGTTACAGTTGCTTTTGAGGCAAGAAGATGGTCTGATCTTCTTCCGAAATCGACTGTCATTAATAACAGGTACTGGTACAGCTGCATACTTTACAATGTAGTTTTCAACACTCCTAAAAACTCTTCAACACCGCCTAAGCAAAATAATAAAATAAAATAATGTAAAATGGTCTCCATGCTAGACGGCATAAATATTTGTGGAAAAAGAAAGGAGCAGTTTTTCAATTTCTTGGAAACTCTATAACCAAACACAGTTACCAAAGTGCTGTACCTAAATATACACTGTTAGAAAAAATCGAATTAATGAGGAATGAAGTTTGAGGATACATTTGTCTAGGTAACATATTTGAGTGATTAACATTGCAAGATCATAGGTTAATGTAACTGCGAGATAAGACGTTGCAAATGTGAAATGCTGGTGCATTAGTAACCGTTGTCCCCGCCAGAATGTTGAATGCAAGCATACAAAAGTGGATGCATTGTGTTGTACAGGCGCCGAATGACAGTTTGTGGGATGCATTTCCATGCCTGTTGCGCCTGGTCGGTCAGTACGAGGACGGTTAATGCTGTTTGTGGATGACGGTGGAGTTGTCCGATGATGACAGATATGTCCAGAAGGGGCACCTTATGCGCCCTTTCCTTCAAGCTGTAACAGCATTTCTACGCATGCTTGATTCCTGCTGGTGACTCCGATATACATTCCTGCTGGTGACCCTGATATGCAGGTGATTCACGAAGATATGCAAATATTTTAATATTTATTCTACAGGTAAAACTAAATAAATAACTTCATACAAACAAAAGTCCGCAAAATTTTAGTTACGGAGTTACTGCTAATAAAAGATTTTGCCTGAAATTTAGCAACTTCTCTGATAAGAACCAATCTCAGAACTGTGCGTGGTTAAAGTGAAGCACGATTTCCATTTATTTTGTTCTTATTGATCTGACAAATCTAATCAAACATGTCCCAAACGTATATCTGCAATAGTTTTCCAGAACATTCAGAGAAGCATACGTAATTTCCTAAAATCTTTAACTACTTGGATCTATTTATTTTTTAAATTCCAGACAATTTTACAAATTTTTAAAAAGAAGTTGTAGATAATGTAATTTTGGAAAAATGATGGTAATAATGTTAACTGAAACTGTATGAGTTTGTCAGATAATTTGCTTTTATTAACGCCATAGCACACGTGAATTCATGTTAAATCGCATTGAAACAATGCTCAGTGTTAAGGAAGTTGTACAGTGTACATATGGATGCCAACAATGCATAAACGTTTCTACGAACAAATTTATTTGTATAATAATCTTAGCTTCTCCTAATTTACTGGAAAACTACTGCAGTTACACGTCTGGAACATGTATTAGATTCACCATTCCAATTGTAAGACGTGTATATTTCTGTTGTCTATTGTCAAACCACAATATATGAAAGATGTTTATATTTTTATAAATATGATTAAGTAGGAATAATTAATATTTGTCATGTTGTAAATAACTGTAGTAGCAGGGAATGTCTGCACGAAAGTATTGTTGGCAAGAGAGATCGCACATTGATATAATTTTAAGAAAAGAGCGGGAAAGACCGCGCAATGATACATTTTGTAATGGGAGCAGGGATTGTCTGCACCAGAAAACATTGTTGGCGGGAGAGAGCGCACTTTAGCGTTCGTAGGAAGTCAGTAGTAAGCGAGATGTGAAGCGAGTCGGTAGCAGGTCTGAAGCGAGAGGTTGAGAGGAGCGGTGTGCGTGCCAGCCACCAGCTATGATTTACAAGAGATTATAAACGGATGTACAGAGACATCAGCTAACTATTATCCTAAGAGGAACTAATATTATTGAATTAATTTTTTGAGAAACTCAAGACTACTGAAGGTATGTTTGCGCATTGCTAGTTGTAAGATTATTGTAAAAAGTAAGCCCCATTTGAACGTTTGTAAAAACATTTCATTACCAGGAGTAAATATTTGAAGAAACGTTTTCAGAATATAATTAATTTTTGCCAGCAATGTTGCAGTACTGATTATAATCCATCCCAAAAACCATCAACGTAAAATTTTTTTAAAGATTTTATTGTTGTCAAGAAAAAGTGTAACTATGAATTACGTAACATCAGTCAAATTAATTAAAGAATAACGTAAGCTTTGCTATTAAAGAATAACTTCAGCTTTGGTAATAAATACAGCCACTTATTACGACAGCCCACCAGCAGTTAATAGAGTATAGTAAACCAGAGTAAGTATATCCATGTCACAGTTCGATGTAGCAGTCAGATGGCGATCCAGTAACAGTAAAAAAGGTAAGGAACGGTTTTGGGTTATTGCAGATAACATCTGAGGGCCACGACGACGACACATTCTATGTTTCGTCGAAATAATCAGAAAATAACTTTTAATAAGCAGCAATTAAAGTTGTATGCGGAGATTGAGAAAGAGAACAAATTTCAAAGGTAAGATTTCATTTGTTGTTATTGAGCAAGAGGTAGAAATCCGAAGGGAAGGTTTCATAGGTTATTGTAGAAGGGAAAGTGGCGTACCAAAAAAAAAAAAAAAGAAGGAGATATAGAGGAGACGGGAAAGTTCCACTTGGCGACATCCAATCAGTAAGACTCTTTAGTGAATCTACTGTGAAAATGAATGTACTGACTCTGACAATTGTATGAATAAGTTAGTGTTAAGTGGCGCAACGCTAACACTAAACTGTATACCTTTAATTCACACTGTTTGCTCTATAGATTCTGCGTTGAAAACTGTTTGTTCAGTGTTGAATCCGCTTTAAACAGTGATATATTTTGTTGCGTGAGCTAATTATAGACAGTGTTCCGCAGAATAATTACTCGTTCTCAAAGTGATAAAAGTGTAGAAAATACTGACGAGAAATTCTTTTCAGGAATCGACAGAAATAATACGTGTGAAAAACACGATAGTGAAACCTTAGGTGAACAGACATTCGAGAGTAGTAATAATATGAAATCTTTTGACGAGCAATCAACTTCAGAAATGCCAACTGACAATGAGACATTTGTGCAAAATAACTTGTTTTTAAAAACAACAGACGCTACACAGCCACAAATTACGCGTAGCAGACATAATAGTTTCAGTAACGAAACCACTATAATGCAGTCAAACAGTGTGACTCCATTACGTGCCGAAACAGATTCAAACGGTACACAGCTACACAATCTGCGTAGCAGATACCACAGTTTTATTGACGAAAATCCCGAAACAACGGAAGAGGTGACACGAATACAATCATCTGAGGATGTTCAAATGAACACAGATGCACAACCTTTAACAACGAATACAAATACACACAGAAGTCAATCCGAAGCAGATCCAATAATGGCATTTTTGCTACAAATGAGACAAGACATGAACCAAAACTTTAACAGAAGGGCACAAGAATCAGCAGACCTAAAAAACGAAATCAAGGTAGTCGCTGAAAAATCACAATCAAACTAAGAATTATACGCCAAGATTCAAGAAATAAGAGATAAACAAGAGGCATTCATGATTAGCATACGAGAAACAATGACAGAGAACATTTCTACACAAAACGCTCACAATCACACAGAAAACTGTTTGATACGTCACCGCAAACTGGTGCGGTCGCAGGATAAAGAACGAAAAGAACTATTACAAACAATTATTAAACAGCGAAAGGACGACAAAAAGAAAGTGTTAGCTCAGGGAAAAACTTACGTGGACAATCACATACACTCGATTTCGGAAGAAATCAAAACGGTTAAGGAGACAAATATTCAAATACAAGAGAGGCTAAGGGAAATCCAATCACACACAATTGAGGCGAAAATTTCTACAGACACTGAAATCCAGAATATTTGGGATAAATTAACAGAAGAAGTCCAAACACTAGCTGACAAAATTGAACACATAGAAATCAATCAAGATCCAGAAAATTTGAAAGCAGATTTTAAGAAAGTAACCAAAAGTAATCGTAAATTACGAAACGAATTGACAGAAAAGATCAACGAACTCACTACAAGAATAGACCTGTTAGATACTACCAATCACAGTAAATCAGATGACACTACACCAGTCTCAGTTCAACAGATTTCTAATAGTAAAGATACGCAAATTACAAATGTGCAACAAACAATCGCAGACCTAGAATCACATAACAATTTGTTACACCAGAAAATTTATTCCTTACAGCAAGGGATAGCTGACACACAAGAAACAACTGCAAACAATCAATTCCAACAGAACACACACCATTATGACATGCCTCAGATGCATAATACATATAATGTCGGTAGACTTCAGAGAGTAAGAGATCTTAACGAGGCAGAAAGACACATAAATTCATATTCACAACATTACGAAAATAATTACACACACAGACATGACGGTTTCGACCACAAGCATTTCCTTTCAGTGAGAAAGTTTAAAACAATTACAAACGACAGGACGCAAATACATCCACTGGACTGGATCCAACAATTCAATGCGGCACTCCCACCATCATGGCCAGTTCAACATAAGCTAGAATTTATTATTAGTTTTCTTGAAGGGGAACCAGCGAGAAGAATGTGACCAATTGCTAGACAGTGATTTTCAGTAGAAGCATTCCAGGAAGCATTTCTAGCAGCATATTGGTCAGATACCACACAGAGTAGCATTAAAGATCTCCTAATTAGTCTGCCAAATTTCGAGAATCCTACTTTCCCAACAGTCACACAATTTTTCACGTATATGGTTGAACAAAACCAATACCTCAATGAGCCATACAGTCAATGCGCATTAATACAGCTGTGTATTTCAAAACTCCCCAGAGCATAGAAAGTGTCATTATTAACAGGCCAGCAAAAGGACAGCGTGTACGCATTTAGGGACATCCTGCAATTGCTGGAGGTGCACCAGGCATATTATGCGTTTGTTAATACGAACTTTCCACGACATAACGCAAACCAGACAAACAATGCTAATTTTGAGCAAACACGATTTGGCAATAACAATCGTAATAAACGCTTTCGTAGTGAAAATGAAAATTTTAATCAAGAATACACACAGGGATTTAATGAACAGCAGTATAATAACAATGTACATTACAATTCAAGACAGCAACAAAGCCATCCAAATAACATGACACATATACGACAGGAAATGCCGAACCGGTCAAACTTTCACATGACTCATCGCCAAGAAAATGCGACGGGTACAAGCAATTACACCCGTCAGCCACAAAATGCAGAAAACGAACAAAGACAGCCTTTTCAGAGAAACACGCGTGCCTCGCCGTATAACCACAGTTATAACAACAGAAGAAGAGAAAACGAACACTGACCGCAAAGGACATTCTACAATGATAATTTTCATAGAAATTTAAACAGTAAACAACAACCAAGTCATCATATGAATGTACCAGACACAAGATTTCATCCGCCACCTACCACTAATAATCAAAACGGTAGAGCAGTACAGCTCATAGAAAACACACAACACACCCCGACAGAAAATGAAATGTCAGAACATTTATGACTAGGGATAGCCTGTGATGAATCTCTAAATGACGACACTACGGATAAGGACAGAGAAATGATAACGATAGAGAATGCCATTACATTCGACGACGTGCGAGACATATTGTTACACGAAAAACCGATCATGCAGAAAACTATATGCCGATTGTTATTTCACACTATACACGAATACATATAATAACGACATGGCAGAGGAACAGGAGTATAATGTATTAGAGACAGTTACACGCAAGGCTGGAGACAGTATAGCAGAAGATGACACAGAACGCACAAAATTAGAAAATATTCTTGTGAAACATAAAACAGTTTTTAACAATGTTCCAGGAAGGATGGCAGGATTTATGTACGAATTTCAGGTGAAACCACACAAGCAAAACGCTATCCAATCCAGCATATACATACAGAAGCAGTTAAGAAAGAGTTATGAGTAATGATTGATCAGGGTACAATTGAACCAGCAGCAAGCCAATATATAAATCCATTACACATCGTTGAAAAGAAGAATGGATCACTCCGTTTAGTTTTACATTCACGTCAGGTTATTAAAATAATCATTACAGAAACTGACCGACCACAGACGTTAGAAGAGTTACTGCAAAAGTTTCATGGCACTTCTATGTATACCACCCTCGATCTCAAATCAAGATTTTGGCAAATCCAGTTGCATCCAAATTGCCGAAAGAATGCGGCATTCCTTTGTTTTGGTGAATGTTACCAATTTTGTAAACTTACATTTGGACTAACGATTTCGTCTGCAGCTTTTATACGATGCATGAATACAATTCTCCCACAGGATCTTAAAAATATAATTACTACATATGTAGATGACATTCTAATCGTAGCAAAAAACTGGGAACAGCACAACCACACCCTTCAACAATTACTGAATTCATTCGAGCGGAACGGTGTAACTATAAACCTCCGTAAGTCTGAATTTGGAAAAGCCTCAATAAAATTTCTAGTTCATATCACTTCACAAACAGGTATTGCACCAGACTCCGACAAATTGCAAGCATTGAAAGATGTCGACGTGCCATCAAATAAGAAGAAACTTCGGAGCTTGTTAGCCCTTATTAATTATTTTAGAAAATTCTTTAATTATAAAGCATTAGACACACCTTTGCTATACCAGCTCACAAGTAAAATCACAATTTGGTCATGGAATGAAGACGCTGAAGCTGAATTCGAGAATTTGAAAGAAGCGTTAATAAGGGCACCTTTGTTATCACATCCCGACCCAACACAAAACATTTACTTTGCAATAGATAGTTCAGCTACAGCACTAGGAGTACAGATTTTCCAGGAAGTAGAGGAGGAAGGTAAGACAATCGTTAAACATATTGCGTTTGCAAGCAGGATACTTTCTCCAGCAGAGCGCAATTATTCTGGAACAGAATTAGAGACGCTATGCGTAGCATGGGCATTTAAGAGATTCCGTCATTATCTATATAGAAGACACACCACAGTATATACCGATCACCGAGGAGTTCAGTTTTTATTATCAGCAAAAGTTATGAATGATAGATTAAGCCGTTGGGAATTATATCTACAAGAGTTTTACTTTACTAATGTACACATTCCAGGCACGCAGAATATTGTTGCCGACGCACTATGGAGATCTATACACCATAAACGACTAGAGAAAGAAAATACCTTCTGCCACAACAACCATAGTATGATGTATATCAAACAAGTAGCTTTCGAAAACTTTATATCATCAGTATTACAGGACATAGAGAGAGAACAGCAGAAAGATAAAACACTAAAAGAGATAGTAACGCTTTGGCGAGACAAGAGCAACGCAAAAATGAGACATAATTACACTATACATCAAAATATTCTGTTTATTCGCTCATACCCAGACGGCAACAATTGGCTTTTACGCATTCCAGAAGGGATCAGAAAAAAATTGAAATTGTATACGCACCTAAGCTATGCACATTACAGAGCTAGGAAATGATTTCTAATTCTTCGACAAAATTGTCACTTCAACAATTGCATGGGGGCTTAATTATTTATTAATGCAAATAATTTTAATCTTAGTAGCTGACTGTCCGGTTACGCAGTCTCTTAACCGGTTGGCCCTGGGTAGTAGTAGTACGCAATCTGACTGCTTAGAAAAACAACAAAGAATGAAAGAAAACTTCCGTTAACACAATTAATTAATTAAGTCCCCAGCAACTATAAACCTACGAAACAACAAAACACAAGTGTAGCTGTTCTGTGTGTGGAAGTGTGATTCAACGTACACATCTGGCACGGTTCTTCCTCAATAGGAAAAGGTATTTTAAACACCATTTATACTGAAGTAATTTAAAAAAAAAAACAGAAATACTATAATTGCACATAGAAACCAGAAATAGAGTATAATACAAGAATACGAGCCAGATGCTTTGTTGACTGAACCTGTGACCAAGAGGCATTATTGTTTAAGACATTGAAATAATAAGAAAAAGGAATTTTTTACCTTCATATATATTGACGAAAAGCACACTCTGATCATTACAGCATCCCCAATCCAACAACATCTGGTGTCTAGCCCATCAAAACAATACTACAATATCTGAACAAGCACTCTCCTTGGGAACTTCTCAACAACGACTCCCTACTGCAACATCTCAACAAGCACTCTCCACTACGACTTCTCAATAAGCACTGCCTACCACCGCTTCTCGACAAGAACTGCCTGTGGAGGCGGCTGAATAATACCCTTTGGCGCAATCTCTGGCGCTGTGACTCAGTGTAGCCACCTTTCATATGCCCCTCCTCCACGGGCTAGAATTTGATGGTATTTTTGCCAGCATTGGTGGTGAAAATACCACCAAATTCGTCCAAAAAATACAGACAAAAATTTAAAAGTAATATTAGTAAGTAAATATCACACAACTAAATAAATTCTGGCTTTGCACTGACCTTTCAATAACATAATACATAAAATACAGCTAGGAATACAAATGCTTGCATACATGTGATTTTACATAACAGTTTACATAAGTATTATTCAATCAATGGCACCAGAAATGACGAACAGGTGCAGGTAAGAATCTCATAACATTTCATAAACAGTAGACACACAAAAAATCAGTTTTTACAAATATTCACATAAAACCCTTTCAATAGTTCAATAAACAAGTAGAACTCCTCAGAGTAGTTGACAGTCCCAACAGTAGCACCCAGCAATGATCAACAAGTGCAAATACCAGTCTCATAACATTCCATCAGCAGTATTTAAACAGCTTCAACAGTGGCACCCAAAAATGGCGAACAGGCGCAGACACCAACAAGTGACATTATTTCAGTAGAAGCAGTTCCACCAGTGGCACCCAGTAATGTTGAGCAGGTGCAGACACCAAGTAATGTTGAACGGGTGCAAGTAACAGTCCATAATATTCACTATCACTAATTAAACAGTTCATCAAGGTGCATTAGCACAAATTAAACATCTCCTAGTGGCACCCGTCATGTTGAACAAGTGTACGTAACAGTCCATAATATTCACTATCACTAATTAGACAGTTCATCAACAGTCATCAGCAGAAATTAAACATTTCCAAGTGGCACCCAGCAACGTTGAACGAGTGCAAGCACGAACAACAGTTTGAAGGCACACACAATTGCTTTTACAAATTTATTATCAATGCTCTTACACTAAACATACAAATTATAATAAACACACAAATGATATCAGATAATTGTCATATTAACTATTACAAATACACCAATACCAGTAAACCCATAATAATTATGAGCGTCAGCGCAAGCCACAACAAACAAGTAAAATAATATTTAGGAGATAGGTCGGTACCAATTATTTGGGATTAGGAAAAGAAAACACACAAAACACAGTCACTTGTCTTTCATCCACATTAAGTACTACTGTGTACTTGAATAGTGTTAACTGTATAAATGCAAATTCTGTCCAAAATTTCATGTTCAACTTATGTATCAAGTAGTAGTGGCAGCAATGTATAACAGTCAATAATAGTTAGTCAACGTCGTAGTCATCATGTCAAGACCAATGTTTGCCAATCCAAATCAAAATGTACGGTTGATGAACAACTGTCAGTGTGCCAAGATATGCAATTGCTTCCTCTCTCCAAAAAAAAATATATACTGCTTATTGATTTAACAAAGTGTGTGTGTAGACAATCTTCCGTCCACTTGAGTGTTCTAGTCTGCTATCTTCATCCTCCTTGTTCCATATAGACCAACAAAAAAAAAAAAAAATGCTCCTCACTTACTTCACTTCTTACCCACCAAAACTCCAATAATCATTATCATCACATAATCTTAATACTTCAATAATACCTCTTAAGTCGATACATAAAAACCTTATCATCAATATCATTTACCTTACCTCTTGTCCACCAAAACTCCAATAATCATCAACTTCACACAATCTCAATACCTCAAAAATACCTTTTCAATACGTCGATACACATAACCTTATTACCAATATCATTTCACTTCCATAACAACTCTTTCCTCTAGTCAGTCTCGTCGAACAAGTACAGATAAAATCCTAGTGTAAACTTCAATTCATCATCCCTTACAATCCGAAGACACAATGTCCACACACAACCTCTGTGTAATCCATATGACCCAAATATTCTACTCATTATGAATTATAAAATACATTTTGGTTACCTTGTCCATCATAAAATAAAAGAAATGCATACATGACCTCTAACAGCCTTCAGTTTGAATAACTTTCAGTAAGTAAGTACGAGTTCGGAGTGTGAATGATAGTAATATTTCACAGTGTGTACACCACTTCAAGAATCATGGCAAAACAGAAGCAAACATGTGAAGTATTTCTTGTGTCAAGTGTCACTTGCTATTTCAATTGCTCACGAAGAATACAGTGTAATAACTGTCAATGATCTTAACCTAGTGTTGGTGTGTCATGTCGTTAGCTTCCTTCCTAGTAACATAAATTTATACAGCTTCCATAAAACCTCCAGCTCATGTGACTTCTATGACGTTTCTTGTACTAATGTCGTTCGTCGAATTATAGCAGTTCACTTTCTTATCTTAAAAATGTAAGGCACTGAGCGTAAACAAAACATGCAATAGCGAGTAACTATACCAGTAGCGAACAGAATGTCAACAAGTGGATGCAGCACAATCCCCACAACGAGGCTCTGCCAAGCGAACAATAATTAATACCATAGTGTGACCTAAACTCAATGTTTGTACACTGCACATCAGCATTTCTATATACCAAATTAAATAGTAGTTATGACAACAAAACATAAATGCAATCCATAAGCAAAGCAGCAAATATATATCTTACGTAATAAACAGGTCATTAGCATCATATCAGCATAAGCAAATAAATGTTCATATGTAGTTTTAATAAGCAAACATGAAGGCGCAAGCAGATAAATCACAAAGTATAACTTACATAAATAACCATATCAGTACAATTAATCAGGTGACAATTAAAATTTAAATAAATAAGCACAGCAGGCACATAATAGAAAAATATGACATCAGTGAAATAGCAGTGCATCCAAGCGATGCATAACATACATAATTAACAACCCTGTTCATTAATCAATCATTGTCAAAATCATATAACACGAAGTATAAATCACGTAATCGCGAGCAGCAAATTACGTCTAAAGTACGTACCTAAGGGGAAATATGTTACCTGAAAAATAAATTCAATTAATTGTTACCTTTTTAGTTTATTAGTTTCTTCTTCGAAATGACATTCTTCCTGAAATTTTCTCGATAGCAAGTCCTCTTAACTTCGGACACACACAGAATTTACCTGAAGTTCTTAAATATCTTATACAATCGTATCCTGAAAAATACTGAACGTTAATAACATAATTTATCAAGTCACTATAGCTTTATACTGAATTTATTCGGAGAAATAACACTGTGTATTTGTTTACGGCTGTCAGTGCATTCGCACTGAGCGCTCGATCAGCTGTAGGTACGCGTGACGTAGGAAGTAATTGTTTGCGGTCAACGACTGCCTTGTGCGCCGCGCAGACTTGACTGTTGCTTTGAGTATGTGCCGCCGCCGGAACACGGCGCGATATCCTTGTATTCTCTGCATGTTTACGTATAACTGTTGGTTTCTCGAAAGTATGTCATTCCACAAAAATTTTAACGTTCGATATATGATGTATTCCTTTAGAGCGCCTAGATTTAAGAGTTTCTACTTCGATAGTGTTCTCATGAATAATTTTGCGAATCCTATATGGACCGTTATAAAGCAGAAAAAATTTGCGACACAAGCCCTTTCCTTTGTGAGACAAACGATGAGACTTAATTAACACCTTTTGACCTACTGAAAAAATTTTTAAACGACCAGGATGTTTAGCTGATTTCTCTCTTCAAGCAGCCGCAGATGCAATATTTTGCAGAGCCAGGTTCACAACTTCAGAACGCCGCAGTTTCCGTGTAGGCGGAAAAGGAACGATTTCAGAAATGCGATTTGTCGGTGCTTTATTTTTTAATATCAATATAGGCGGTAAGGAAGTTGAATCATTAGGGAGTTCATTCAGAATGTTTTGAAAAATATGAAGATACTGATCCCACATTCTGTGATTCTGATGACAATAAAATCGACACAGTTTATTGATTTCCTTCATCCATCTCTCTGAAGCGTTAGATTGAGGGTGAAAAAGTGAAATGAAAACTCGTTTAATCTTACGACGCCATAGAGTACGAAGCCAAATTTTAGAGCTAAACTGTGATCCATTATCTGATATAACCTTATCAACATGACCCACTTCTTTAAGAAAATGTTTGATGAAAGCATTAGATACTGAACGAGCTGTTGCTTTGCGTAAAGGTGTAAAACACACATATTTAGATGTCAATTCCACTGCTACTAATATGTATGCAAAACCATTAGTAGAACGAACCACTGGACCGAACAAATCGACTGCAGCCATATCCTTTAATTTCGCTGGAATGATAGGAAACAACGGTGCTCTGTGAGAAATAGTTGGCGGCTTAGCCTTTTGACATAATATGCATTTGGCAAGAACAGATAGAATACGTTTTTCCATATTACTGAAGTAGCAATTTTCTCGTAATTTATGAAAGCATTTTCTGGGACCAAAGTGTGCATAACTGAAATGTGTGTACCAAATCAATTTATTAACCCACTCATCAGGAATGCAAACTAACCAAACAGAGTTGTCGACCTATTTTAGTTTAAAAAGAATATCATTGCGAACTAAATAATACTGTCTAATCGCTACGCTTTCCTTTCTCCTCCACTTCTCCTTAATGTCCTTCCAGACTAGATCCTTATATGGCTCCTTAGTGATGTCCTGGAGCGAAGACGAAATAAAATTCTCAAACGCAACACCTTGAATATACATCAAACAATAATTGTTTTCTTTGCAGTTCTCCTCAGCACTTTGTTTCAAATCCATAGGTGCACGTGATAAAGCATCAGCAATAATATTTGAAGAACCCTGTATGTAAACAATACTAAAGTCAAATTCCTGTAGGTACAGCGCCCATCGTGACAATCTTCCATGAGTTAATTTTGTTGTCATAAGAAATTCCAGGGCTCGATGATCGGTGTAAACCTTTGTATGTCTGCCATACAAAAATATGCGAGATTTTGTGAAAGCCCAAACAACAGCCAAGGCTTCAAGTTCCGTAACCGAATAATTCTTTTCTGATTTAGAGAGAACACGACTTCCAACTGCTATAGTTTTCTGTACTACAACGCCGTTTTCTATTATCTCATGAAATAAGTGTGCACCTAAATATTATTTAACATCTATACCAATGATCTTCCCATCAGCCACCAGACACGAATGTTCATATATGCTGATGATGCAGCAGTGGCCACACAGGATAAAACCTTTGAACAAGTGGAGGAGAATCTCACAGGAGCCTTAACAGAACTTGCTACCTATTACGACGGCAATAATCTCAAACCAAATCCCAGTAAATCACAAGTATCCGCCTTCCATCTTAGGAGGAAACAAGCCAAACGTAAACTCCGAGTCATGTGGCAAGGGGAAGAGCTGAAACATACAAACAGCCCAAAATACCTGGGAGTAACATTGGACAGAGCATTTACACTCCTGGAAATGGAAAAAAGAGCACATTGACACCGGTGTGTCAGACCCACCATACTTGCTCCGGACACTGCGAGAGGGCTGTACAAGCAATGATCACACGCACGGCACAGCGGACACACCAGGAACCGCGGTGTTGGCCGTCGAATGGCGCTAGCTGCGCAGCATTTGTGCACCGCCGCCGTCAGTGTCAGCCAGTTTGCCGTGGCATACGGAGCTCCATCGCAGTCTTTAACACTGGTAGCATGCCACGACAGCGTGGACGTGAACCGTATGTGCAGATGACGGACTTTGAGCGAGGGCGTATAGTGGGCATGCGGGAGGCCGGGTGGACGTACCGCCGAATTGCTCAACACGTGAGGCGTGAGGTCTCCACAGTACATCGATGTTGTCGCCAGTGGTCGGCGGAAGGTGCACGTGCCCGTCGACCTGGGACCGGACCGCAGCGACGCACGGATGCACGCCAAGACCGTAGGATCCTACGCAGTGCCGTAGGGGACCGCACCGCCACTTCCCAGCAAATTAGGGACACTGTTGCTCCTGGGGTATCGGCGAGGACCATTCGCAACCGTCTCCATGAAGCTGGGCTACGGTCCTGCACACCGTTAGGCCGTCTTCCGCTCACGCCCCAACATCGTGCAGCCCGCCTCCAGTGGTGTCGCGACAGGCGTGAATGGAGGGACGAATGGAGACGTGTCGTCTTCAGCGATGAGAGTCGCTTCTGCCTTGGTGCCAATGATGGTCGTATGCGTGTTTGGCGCCGTGCAGGTGAGCGCCACAATCAGGACTGCATACGACCGAGGCACACAGGGCCAACACCCGGCATCATGGTGTGGGGAGCGATCTCCTACACTGGCCGTACACCACTGGTGATCGTCGAGGGGACACTGAATAGTGCACGGTACATCCAAACCGTCATCGAACCCATCGTTCTACCATTCCTAGACCGGCAAGGGAACTTGCTGTTCCAACAGGACAATGCACGTCCGCATGTATCTCGTGCCACCCAACGTGCTCTAGAAGGTGTAACTCAACAACCCTGGCCAGCAAGATCTCCGGATCTGTCCCCCATTGAGCATGTTTGGGACTGGATGAAGCGTCGTCTCACGCGGTCTGCACGTCCAGCACGAACGCTGGTCCAACTGAGGCGCCAGGTGGAAATGGCATGGCAAGCCGTTCCACAAGACTACATCCAGCATCTCTACGATCGTCTCCATGGGAGAATAGCAGCCTGCATTGCTGCGAAAGGTGGATATACACTGTACTAGTGCCGACATTGTGCAGGCTCTGTTGCCTGTGTCTATGTGCCTGTGGTTCTGTCAGTGTGATCATGTGATGTATCTGACCCCAGGAATGTGTCAATAAAGTTTCCCCTTCCTGGGACAATGAATTCACGGTGTTCTTATTTCAATTTCCAGGAGTGTACTTTCAAGCAGCACTGTCACAACACTAAAAAAAAGGTCTGTGCCAGGAACAACATACTGCGGAAGCTAACAGGTTCATCGTTGGGAGCTCAACCACATGTTTTGCGCACCACAGGTCTGGTGCTGAGTATCTCAGCTGCGGAATATGCGGCGCCAGTTTGGAGGAACTCTGCCCACGCTAAGCAAGTTGACGTCGCCGTAAACGAAACTGTACGTATTGCCACAGGATGCCTCAAACCAGCTCCCACAGACATCATTTACCCCATCATAGGCATAGCACCACCCACTATCCGCAGACAAGTAGCCGCCGAGATCGAAAGATCAAAACAAAAGAATGATCCTCGACACCCGATGTATATGCACCGAAAACAACGTGTCCGGCTGAAATCCCGCAGGAGTTTCATGGAAACTACTGAAGAGCTCGCCACCAAGCCCACCGCAAGGCGGCTATCTCTCTGGGAAGAAATGGTGCCACACTCCACAATGGAACTACTTGAGGAGGGATCTGCAGGATTTCAACTACCTTTTACAACTTGGAGGTCATTAAACCGGCTGCGCACTGGAGTAACTGGGTGCAAATCAAACCTATTTAAATGGGGTTACAGTGATAGCGATAGGTGTGAATGCGGAGCAATACAGGACTTGGACCACCTACTGATCTGCCCAGATATGTCTATAACATGCACTAAAGATGATATTTTGAAAGTCAATGACAAAGCACTCTACGCTGCTAATTACTGGGAAGGGAAGATATAATTGGTGCATCCGGACACGGAAGAAGAAGAAGAACCTAGGCCTAGGTATGATGAGTCCGTCGCCAAACAAAAATCTTTAGATAAATCCGGATGTGAAAGAAGTGGAGCAGCAACTAAAGCATCACGAAGTTGTTCAAATTCTGATTGAGCTTTCTCATCCCAACACCAATTAGATTTCTTTCCACAGTTCACATAAACGAGGTGTTGCCAAATCTTCCAATCTAACAAAGCGTCTTAGAAAATTAGAGACACCAAGGAAACTACGAACATCACGTTTTGTAGTAGGAACAGCATAATCACGAATAGCGTCTAGTTTTTCTGGATCAGGAAGAATACCTTCTGTAGAAATAATATGACCAAGAAATTTCACCTGAGAACGACTAAATTCAGATTTTTTTAAGTTCACTGTAATGCCAACTCTTGCAAAAATACGTAATAATGAATCCAAAATTTTGTTATGCTCACTCCAAGAACGTTTAGGAATAAGCATATCGTCAAAATATGAAGTAATATTGTCACGAAGATAAACAGGTAAAATTTCGTTTAAACTACGAATGAATGCTGCTGAAGATACGGTAAGTCCAAACGGTAATTTCCGAAACTGTTAACAGTTACCAAAGGCTAAAAAGGCAGTGTATTTTCAACAATCAGGGTGGAGTTCTATTTGCCAAAAACTTGCGCGCATATCAATCGTAGATAAAACTTTAATTCCATGGAAATGTTGAAGAAGTTCATCTAAATTTTGTGGACGGTGAGTTTCAGGAATGATGATATTATTTATCTGTCTGGAATCCAGAACCAAACGAATTGACCCATCGTTTTTAAGAACGACGTGTAATGGGCTGGTATAAGGACTGACTGCTGGCTCAATAATGCCTTGATCTAACATGTATTGAAGTTCACTCTTAACCTTGTCGCTGTAAGCCGAAGGAATAGCGTACGTTTTCCCCCGAAATGGTGTGTGTTCTTTTACTTTAAATAAGTATTGTAAGCCTTGTATAGTCGCTGTGTGATGACTAAATACTGTTGCATGTGAAGTCAAAATTTGGTGCAGTTCTTCTCTTGCAACGTCATCTGGCACTTCAGCTTTCTTAACCTTTTCATTAATTAATTCTTCGCTATTAATTATATCATCCATCCCGTCTCTGTATCTATTGTCATTGTCATTAATGAACACATTGTCGTGATAATGCTCAGCGAAAACATCTGAAGTAAGGAACCTTAAACATTTCGTGTCTGATACAGATTTTGTTAAACACTCGAAAAATTTCAAACTTTTCGGCATTCTGGCAACAGTCAAATTCACACTCTCTTCTTTAAAGTTTAAAATTGCCTTATGTGCGTTAAGAAACTCCATACCTAATATAATTTGTGTACAGAGTAATGGAACAATAATAAAATTAGCAGAAAATTCGTATCCTTGACAAATGAAATTTAAGTTGGTCTGTTGTTTGACTTCCACACATTTTCCAGAAATAGCGCCTCGAATTGTAGTTTTAGAAACAGGTAACACAGGACAAGCAATAGTTCTTACACATATACGAAAAACTGATTCACTAATGACATTCAATGGGCTCCCAGAATCTAAAACTGCAGTGAACTTATTCTTACCCACACATACTTCAATAACAGGATGTAAAAATGCGTCTACGTTATTTTCCTTTTCGTCTAGCAAAATGTCTCTCATGTCTTCCAGTCGTACGTAGTGTAAAGTCGTAGTGTCATTACTTTCTGAACCGTCTATATTGCTGCCAGAAGCCGAAGCTACAAGTCATTATCGATTGTTCGCGTCACGTCTTTGATTATTCCCGTCATTTCGCGGATCAATTTCTACTATTTGCACTTGTCTCTCTGAATTTCTGTCACGCGGAGGATGCCAATTAGGTCCCTCCTGTCTGTTACATGTAAATTCTTGGTTGCGTCTGTTATTAAAATTTCTGTTTTCCTGGCTATCTGCACGACTACTTCTTGTGTAATTTCGACTGTCACTTCTGAAATTATTGTTATATCTACTACCCTGGTTATTTCTGTAGTAAGAATTCCTATTATTGTATGAATAATTTCTGTCTTGATGATACCGATTACTGTTTCCGTATGATTGATCATTCCGGTAGGAATTTCCGTTATTATTATTGTCTGTGTAATTTCTGTTAGACCGTCTGTTATTGTCATAAGGCTGGTATCTATTATCCTGTCTGTTTCGTCTGTCATTCTCAAAATTACCACTATAACGTCCGTTCCGATCACTATCCCTTTTCTCTGAAAATCTATTGTAATTACTGTTACTGAAAAAATTGCAAGAAGTCCCGTCGTCGTTGTCATACTCAAGTTCTTGTAGTAAAGTCTTAAAAGTCTCAACGTCGTCTTTACATCTTCCGGCTAAAGCAATTTGTCTTATGGATTGTGGCAGCTTAGTTAAAGAAATTCGAATTAATTCAGTCGGGCTATAAGGGTTGGACAGGAATTGATTCTTTCGAATCATGTCTTCAAAGTATTCTGCCGGCGTGCGGAACCCAGACTGTTTAAAATTACGCTGCATAATAAGACTATGTTTGACTCTGTCTTGCGTGTTTTCGGACCAATATGCCGATAGAAATGCATGATAAAAATCATTTAGATTATTACAATCTCTAATAAGTGCGCGCATGCGCGTCGCCGGTTCGTTTTCTAAATATCCACACATAAATTCCAGTTTGTGACTTAGTGGCCAATTTGGTGGAAGTGCGTACATAAATTGATCTAACCATGAACATGGATGTATGTCATTCTTAGAATTCCGAAAGATCTTAAATTTCCGAACAGTTAAGAAGTGTTTATAGTCAAAGTTTTCTCCTCGTGGCGACAAAGACCTACGGCGTCTGTCCCAGTCCGAATGTCGATTATTGTAAAGTTCGCGCGCCTGACGCTCTCTTGTTGCTTCTCGTAAATGAAATAAATTACTTTCTTCAAACCCCTCTGCTATCTGTGATTCTAAATTTCTTCTGCTGTCTTTTCCTACGATTTCACCTTCAATTTGTTTGACTTGCTTTTGTAATGCCTCAAATTCCCTTTTAATGCGTTCATTAAATTTTCCCTGATTTTCAACATGCTTATTTATGTTCTGGTACTCTTCGGTTTCTGAAAATGGCAATGGAGCTGTATCATCTGAATCTCTGTCCCCATTTAAACTAAGACTTGTCAATTTATCTGAAATCTCCTCAACTCTTTCCGATAAGTCACCTATTTGTTCTTTCTGTTTATTTACGTTTTCCGTAAGTGTCGTGACTCGGGTTTCAGTATTGACACATTTAGTAATTAACTGTTCATACTGTTGTGTTAGGTTATTTATTCTGTCATTTGGTACGGATTCCTCGATTCTTTCAAGTATTTCTTCCTTATCGTGTGCACGTTGTAAATTTAACTCTGAAAATTTTTGTACTATCGCGCGATCTCTTTCTTCCTGTTCTCTATCCTGTTCCTTTTGTCTGATTTCTATTGAAATTAATCTATTATTGTGAGCATTCAAAATCGGTTGTACTTCTTCTCTAATTCCTTTCTTTAATTCATCTTTCATGTTTTTGAAACATGTCCCTATTCGTGAGTCTAACCGTGTTTCCATTGTTCCCATATCTGTTTTAATTGTTCCTATTTGTGATCCCACTGTTTTCAATTCAGATCCTAACTGCGATCCCAGTGAGTCTAACCGTGTTTCCATTGTTCCCATATCTGTTTTAATTGTTCCTATTTGTGATCCCACTGTTTTTAATTCATATCCTAACTGCGATCCCAGTGAGTCTAACCGTGTTTCCATTGTTCCCATCCGTTATCCCACTGTTTTTAATTCAGATTCCAAATTAAATATTGCACTCATCAACTGCTCCATATTAACTGGTTCGAAATTCTTTTCACTCCTAACATTTCCCGCAAAACTAGCTTCGTTCGTTATAGCTGTAAAGCTATCTGTGTTCAATACTATTCCAGAATCTTCTGTCGTTAATCTCGTATTCTGAAAATTTTTTGATTGTGAAAAGTTTTGAAATGGTTCCGGACTATTTTCCCGACTTATTAAATTGTCTTCAACTTCATTATTCATCATACTGTTCTCATGTGTTGGCGAGTTCGCCATGTTAACAATTTCGTCATTCTCACTGTACATCATTTTTGCCTTTTTCATCGATCGCGTAATCATTTACAAAACATACAAAACTCGTCACTATACGAAAATTACACATAATATGATACTTTATCTCCAACAATGCCATTCACACGAAATGCTTCCCGACAAACACGATTAACGAACAATTGAAATCTTCGTAATTGCACAAAATTGTCAAACCCATATACAAGACATCAAAAATTAAATTCTGCAAAAATACCATTAGAATGATGACAATTACCAAATCTACACATGCATTATAGACTAAAATTACTAAACTACAAATTACTACAAGAATACTACTGTCTGCTATTTTTACTATTAGAAGATTCCAAGGGACGATCCGAAGCAGCGGTCACCACCTGCATCGGGGCTTAATTATTTATTAATGCAAATAATTTTAATCTTAGTAGCTGACTGTCCGGTTACGCAGTCTCTTAACCGGTTGGCCCTGGGTAGCAGTAGTACGCAATCTGACTGCTTAGAATAACAACAAAGAATGAAAGAAAACTTAGGTTAACACAATTAATTAATTAAGTCCCCAGCAACTATAAACCTACGAAACAACAAAACACAAGTGTAGCTGTTCTGTGTGTGGAAGTGTGATTCAACGTACACATCTGGCACGGTTCTTCCTCAATAAGACAAGGTATTTTAAACACCATTTATACTGAAGTAATTTAAAAAAAAACCAGAAATACTATAATTGCACATAGAAACCAGAAATACAATCTAATACAAGAACACGAACCAGATGCTTTGTTGACTGAACCTGTGACCAAGGGGAATTATTGTTTAAGACATTGAAATAATAAAAAAAAGGAATTATTTACCTTCATGTATATTGACGAAAAGCACACTCTGATCATTACAGCATCCCCAATCCAACAACATCTGGTGTCTAGCCCATCAAAACAATACTACAACATCTGAACAAGCACTCTCTATGGGAACTTCTCAACAACGTCTCCCTACTGCAACACTTCAACAAGCACTCTCCACTACGACTTCTCAATAAGCACTGCCTACCACCGCTTCTCGACAAGAACTGCCTGTGGAGGCGGCTGAATAATACCCTTTGGCGCCATCTCTGGCGCTGTGACTCAGTGTAGCCACCTTTCACAATATGGAAAAACACATTCGCAAAGTTATCGGGAAACTATGTAGAATTTATTGTCACAGAAAGCATACAACATGGGATGAATACACTTCACAGCTTCAGGAAGTAATAAATGCAATACCTAATGAGTCAACGATGCTCTCACCAACTGTAATACTGACGAATAAAGACCCACAGAATAAACTTAATGAAATGATTACGTTTCCAAACAAGCGTAGACTTCGTCATTGTGAGATAATAGACAGGGCAATAGCGAACATTAAACGACCTGCAGACCGTCGGAAGAGACAGCAGAAGCAGGTAAGTAGATTACGCAAGTACGAGATTGGCGATAAGGTACTAGTCCGCACCCATTATCTGTCACATAATGGGAAGAACCGATGCAAAAAATTTGAACTTCTATACGCAGGACGTACAGAATTCGAAATATTCCGCACGCTAATGTAGTACACATTGAGACACTCAGAACAAAAAAATCGAGAGGAAACCATCATATGTCAAACATAAAGAAATTCTTAAAATAGAAAAACCTTCTTACAGGGATACATATAGACAGAGTATAACAATGAGCTTTTTGACACATTCCAGCAAGCCCGAACACAGTGAGCTACTAATGGGTTATTTACGTACACAGCAGGTCACCTCGATTCGACCACAGATAAATACACTGAACATTAATAGCAGTCTTAGAAGCGTTCTCGCAGGATATTTATTTCACATTATGTAAGGTAGGTGAAGCAATTAACAGGACTACTTTAAATGTAAATTTATAACACATACAAATGATTTTCGTACAGTAGTAGCAATTAAATGTATTCTTTAACACGAGCATGCAACATTGTTGTCATAGTTAACCGAAATAAACGTAGCTTTAATTATAATATAAGTATTGAATATGGAGAAATGTGGATAAATGCTTTACAGGTCATGCAGAGAGCTGACGCGATTTTCCATATGCAGAGAGATGTTGAAGTCATGCCGTGCTCTGACGATTGTCAACCATGAATATTTTATTATAGGTAATACAGAGAAATATTGAAGTCATGCCATGCGCTGATGATTATTAACAATGACTATTTTATTGTAGGCTGTGTAGAGAGATGACACGAGGTACAAAGGAGAGAGGAGAATGAAGATGTTAATGTAAGGAATATAATTTACTAATGGTTTATTTTGATAACAGGTGACACAGCGCAGCGCTAGCACTACGAATGGAGAAATCACATTAAATTGCTTACTACATGTACTTTGCTATTCGAAAAATTTTTCTGCATTGAACATAATACCTTTTACATCAGATACGTACATAGGAAAAACAGATCACACCAAATGTCAGCATACCGATTCGCACTCTGCGTAAAATACAAATGTTTACTCTTAAGTAACAATGACGATGTGTGCTACACAACTCAAACATAATATATAGTAGACTGACAATATGACTCGTAACTGACGATCACATTACTGAACATACTGAAGTCGCAGAAAGTGACATAGTTTGTGAAAATGTACTTACATATTTCAAAAACTGTGTATTCACAACCTGTGAAGTAATATAACAGTGCCTTTATGTAATTATTTATATGAGCACTAGATTATGATTTATTTAGAGGAAATGTATCTGATCAACTCAAAGAAAGTGACATAGTTTGTATAAAGGTACTTGTCTATTTTATTTAAAATGTTGACGCCTAAATGTACTACTAAATTCCACTTACAGAAATATTTGTTTATGTTATTGACTGTCACGTAATGTAATATGTATTGTAGGCTTAATTCACTGCAGAGGAAAAATTTTTTTAATGTAATTGTTTAAAACTATAAACTATTTCTACAGTCACACAAGGTGAAATATTTTGTCCTTTAAAAGGTAAAAAAATAATTTTTATGAGCACACAGGAAAGAGATGAAGTAAAATTGGGTAATCGCGGTATCAACCACATCCGTGAACATTTGACAAAATGATTATACCTGTACCTTAATTCCTGTGCATCCCCACGGTTATGGAGCACAAACAAAGTGACTAGTGAACCACGTTACTTCAATCTAAGATGTTTTCTATGAGGTGTCGGCATACCAAGATGCACACCACAGTCATGATGTACTTCAATAGGTGCTTGCATACCAAGATGCACACCATCACTACTAATCGACAATTGGAGTTGGAACTTGTACCTGATGTAGCTGCAGCAACTCAGGCAATTCGACGGTTAACTTAGTGTTTGGTTACACTAAAACTATGGATCAAAGAGACGACGGAATCGCTTGGCAAAACCTTGTGTTGTGCTGTTGTTATTGTGGTCTTCAGTCCTGAGACTGGTTTGATGCAGCTCTCCATGCTACCCTATCCTGTGCAAGCTTCTTCATCTCCCAGTACTTACTGCAACCCACATCCTTCTGAATCTGCTTAGTGTATTCATCTCTTGGTCTCCCTCTACGATGTTTACACTCCACGCTGCCATGCAGTGCTAAATTTGTGATCCCTTGATGCCTCAGAACATGTCCTACTAACCGGTCCCTTCTTTTTGTCAAGTTGTGCCACATACTCCTCTTTTCCCCAATTCAGTTCAATACCTCCTCATTAGTTATGTGATCTACCCATCTAATCTTCAGCATTCTTCTGTAGCACCACATTTCGAAAGATTCTATTCTCTTCTTGTCCAAACTATTTATCGTCCATGTTTCACTTCCATACATGGCTACACTCCACACACATACTTTCAAAACGACTTCCTAACACTTAAATCTATACTCGATGTTAACAAATTTCTCTTTTTCAGAAACGCTTTCCTTGCCATTGCCCGTCTACATTTTATATCTTCTCTACTTCGAGCATCATCAGTTATTTTGCTTCCCAAGTAGCAAAACGCCTTTACTACTTTAAGTGTCTCATTTCCTAATCTAATTCCCTCAGCATCACCCAACTTAATTCGACCGCATTCCATTGTCCTCGTTTTGCTTTTGTTGATGTTCATCTTATATCCTCCTTTCAAGACACTTTCCATTCTGTTCAACTGCTCTTCCAAGCTCTTTGCCGTCTTTGATAGAATTACAATGCCATCGGCGAACCTCAAAGTTATTATATCTTCTCCATGGATTTTAATACCTACTCCGACTTTTTCTTTTGTTTCCTTTGCTGCTTGCTCAATATACAGATTGAATAACATTGAGGAGAGGCTACAACCCTGTCTCACACCCATCTCAACCACTGCTTCCCTTTCGTGTCCCTCGACTCTTATAACTGTCATCTGGTTTCTATACAAATTGTAAATAGCCTTTCGCACCCTGTGTTTTACACATGCCACCTTTAGAATTTGAAAGAGAGTATTCCAGTCAACATTGTCAAAAGCTTTCTCTAAGTCTACAAATGCTAGAAGCGTAGGTTTGCCTTTCGTTAATCTAGCTTCAAAGATAAGTCGTAAGGCCAGTATTGCCTCACGTGTTCAACATTTCTACGGAATCCAAACTGATCTTCCCCGAGGTCGCCTTCTACCAGTTTTTCAATTCGTCTGTAAAGAATTCGTGTTAGTATTTTGCAGCTGTGACTTATTAAACTGATAGTTCGGTAATTTTCACATCGGTCAACGCCTGCTTACTTTAGGATTGGAATTATTATATTCTTCTTGAAGTCTGGGGGTATTTCGGTCTCTCTCATACATCTTGCCCACCAGATGGTAGCGTTTTGTCAGGACTGGTTCTCCCAAGGCAGTCAGTAGTTCTAATGGAATGTTGTCTACTCCCGGGGCCTTGTTTCGACTCAGGTCTTTCAGTGCTCTGTCAAACTCTTCACGCAGTATCGTATTTCCCATTTCATCTTCTTCTACATCCACTTCCATTTCCATAATATTGTCCTCAATTACATCGCCCTTGTATAGACCCTCTATATACTCCTTCCACCTTTCTGCTTTCCCTTCTTTGCTTGGAACTGGGTTTCCATCAAAGCTCTTTATATTCATACAAGTGGTTCTCTTTTCTCCAAAGGTCTCTTTAATTTTACTGTAGGCAGTATCTATCTTACCCCTAGTGAGATAAGCCTCTACATCCTAACATTTGATTTCTAGCCATCCCTGCTTAGCCATTTTGCACTTCCTGTCGATGTCATTTTTGTGACGTCTGTATTCCTTTTTGCCTGCTTCATTTACTGCATTTTTATATTTTCTCCTTTCATCAATTAAGTTCAATGTTTCTTCTGTTACCCAAGGAGTTCTACTAGCCCTCGTCTTTTTACCTGCTTGATCCTCTGCTGCCTTTACTACTTCATCCCTCAGAGCTACCCATTCTTCTTCTACTGTACTTCCTTCCCCCATTCCTGTCAATTGTTCCCTTATGCTCTCCCTGAAACTCCGCACAACCTCTGGTTATTTCAGTTTATCCAGGTCCCATCTCCTTAAATTATCACCTTTTTGCAGGTTTTTCAGCTTTAATCTACAGTTCATAACCAATAGATTGTGGTCAGAGTCCACATCTGCCCCTGGAAATGTCTTACAACTTAAAACCTGGTTCCTAAATTTCTGTCTTACCATTATATAATCCATCAGACACCTTCTAGTATCTCCAGGATTCTTCCATGTATACAACCTTCTTTCATGATTTTTGAACCCAGTGTTAGCTATGATTAAGTTATGCTCTGTGCAAAACTCTACCAGGCGGCTTCCTCTTTCATTTCCTAGCCCCAATCCATATTCACCTATGTTTCCTTCTCTCCCTGTTCCTACTCTCGAATTCCAGTCACCTATGACTATTAAATTTTCGTCTCCCTTCACTACCTGAATAATTTCTTTTATCTCATGATACATTTCTTCAGTTTCTTCATCATCCGCAGAGCTAGTTGGCATATAAACTTGTACTACTGTAGTAGGCGTGGGCTTCGTTTCTATCTTGGCCACAATAATGCGTTCACTATGCTGTTTGTAGTAGCTTACCCGCACTCCTATTTTTTTATTCATTATTAAACCTACTCCTGCATTACCCCTATTTGATTTCGTGTTTATAACCCTCCTGCCACCGAACTTCACTAATACCCACTATATCTAACTTTAACCTATCCATTTAGCTTTTTAAATTTTCTAATCTATCTTCTAGGTTAAGGGATGTGACGTTCCACGCTCCGATCCGTAGAACGCCAGTTTTCTTTTTCCTGATAACGACGTTCTCTTGAGTAGTCCCCGCCCGGAGATCTGATTTGGGGACTATTTTACCTCCGGAATATTTTACCCAAGAGGACGCCATCATCATTTATCCATACAGTAAAGCTGCATGCTATGCTGTGCTATGCGAGGGAAAGAAACTGACTTTTGAGTGCATTCACAGGCAGTTGCCAGTGCTTTGACCATGCTATCTAATTCCTTTTTTTCCCTTCCTTGAATATGGTACTAATAGGTGCGAATTTATGACGAAACATGAACTATGTTCTAATTTTGCCTTCCATTACTATTAGAAATATGAATCACTTTTACTACTGATGTACACTTCCAACTTACTGACTCATATTATTTGTATATTTTGATGTATACTCTTTTGAATATTCTCGTTGTTAGACTTAGGAAAACAAATTCTTATGACAGTATATGAATGTGCTTTGTTGAAAGAAATATTCAGTCATTAACTTACATATTACAACACATATTTCTATAATCAAATTTTCCCCTTACGTCAAGTCCAAACAACTTAACGACGTAGTAAAATTTTAAGCAAACCCAGTGGAGGGTTAAGTAAGACGTGTATGTTTGTATTGTCTATTGTCAAACCACAATTTATGAAAGTTGTTTAAATTTTATGAATAGGATTAAGTAAGTATATTCATGTCACAGTTCGATGTAGCAGCCAGATGGCGATCCAGTAACAGTAAAAAAGGTAAGGAACAGTTTTGGGTTATTGCAGATAACGACTGAGGGCCACGACGACGACACATTTTATGTTTCGTCGAAATAATCAGAAAATCACTTTTAATAAGCAGCAATTAAATTAGTATGCGGAGATTGAGAAAGAGAACAAATTTCAAAGGTAAGAATTCATTTGTTGTTATTGAGCAAGAGGTAGAAATCCGAAGGGAAGGTTTCATAGGTTATTGTAGAAGGGAAAGTGGCGTACCAAAAAAAAAAAAAAGAAGGAGATATCGAGGAGACGGGAAAGTTCCACTTGGCGACATCCAATCAGTAAGACTCTTTAGTGAATCTACTGTGAAAATGAATGTACTGACTCTGACAATTGTATGAATAAGTTAGTGTTAAGTGGCGCAACGCTTATACTAAACTGTATACCTTTAATTCACAGCCCATCGGCAATTTCAAAGGGACTATTTCATTTGTTATTATTAAGCAAGAGATAGAAATTCTAAGGAAAGGTTTCATAGGTTATTGTAGAAGGGAACAAAAGAGATATAGAGGAGACGGTTATTGCGTAACAACAAAAGAGATACAGAGGAGACGGGACGGTTTCACAATAACAACAAAATAAATTGAAATCATGTTTTACTTTAACCTCTTACGGTTTTGCGATGGCTTCTCATTAGCGAAGTTGCTAAATTTCAGGCAAAATATTTTATTAACCGTAACTGTGTAACTAAACGTTTGTGGACCTATGTTTATATGAATTTTTTTCTTTGGTTATACTTATAGAATAACACATTAAAATATTTGCTTATCTTCGTGAATCACCCTTATATGCAGCACTAACTACTACAACCACCGCTGCTTCGACGAATTAATTTGGGACATAGACGGTGGTATCTGGCGGCAAAGTCGAGAAACGTATTTGCTACAAATTTCGTTTCCGAGCCTTACCCTATTCCACCAGGCGGTTATCTGTTTGTCGTGAATGCTTCTAATGTAATCTCTGCCTTAGTTGAGCCTGTTTCACTAGGAAATGTAATTTTTCTTCAACTTCTACAAGTATGAAAAAAATAAAATTACTGTCGGCCATTCCATGAGGCACCAGAAGGTGGCATAGTAAACAACTAGCCCTGGACGCTCGGACATGATATTAAAAGTACTAAAAAAGTGCTATAAAGGGGAGGGAAGTATTTCTGCAGAGGCTCTTGGGCTACAGACTCATAATTGCTTCTTTCCCATGCATTCCCCACTCGACTTACCACGAAGTCAATAAAGTCATTCACAGCTCTGTGAATATATTTGAGAGACTACCTTGTTCTTCTGTTTGGTAGCCCTGGAATTCCGTTTTCGTTACGGTGCGAAAAGAAATTATGATTGTCCATGTACTCAACGATTACCATGTTCAGACCTACTCGTAGTCACACTGTGTCACAGTCGGCTGTGGAATTGAAAAGAAAACAATTATATGTTTACTTATGCTTTGCTATGGGTTCGATTCCTGGGGGGGTCAGGGATTTTTCCTGCCTCGAGATGACTGGATGTTGTTGTATCGTCTTCATCATCATCATTCATCCCCTTTACGGTCGGAGGAAGGCAATGGCAAACCACCTGCACTGGGGCCTTGCCTAGTACAGCGGTGCGGGTCTCCCGCATCGTCCCCTACGCTCCTCGGAGTGTAGGACCCCATCGACATCATCATGCTTTGCTGTTGGAAACAGTGTTAGGCCATGTACAGCGACTTCAGGTAGTTATAAGCAGGAGAATATGCTTATCACGAACTGTGTTTTCCTTTATGGTGGAACGTTCGGTGTAATGGTTGGACATTCTCACACAGTTGTACTTGGACTCACTGCATTCCGTCATCTCCAGGATAAACATCGGTGAATGGTGCAGACAGCTTTTGGCCTTGAAATATAGCTGTGTGAGTAGGTTTGAGGCAGACACTGACTAAAGCACTCCATCTGCTCTATTTCTTACCATGACACCCAGAAAAGGTAAACTGACTTTTTTTTCGACTTCATCGTGCACCGAATTTGCAGTCATAAAGGTATTGTATACAACTAGTAACAACAGAGACTTGATGGACAGCAAAGTATCGTACTAAGGTAGTGAAGGTAACTGTCGCAGGATAGTCTAGGATTACCAAATCTCAATACAAGAACGGTGGCTTCGAACGCAAGTGATGACCTAAGAGGCAGCAGATAGACCCTGGGCATGCGCCTGCTAGCGGTTTGAACGATGCCATTACTCGTGTCTGAGTTGTGCCCCTAAGAGGAGCTCCGGCAGAGGAGCATGACAAGAGGTCGATATCTGAGGCTGTCTCATTCCATAGAGGGTAAAGAAACGAATTATGTTTGGAAGGTAGGAGACGAGGTACTGGCAGAAGTAAAGCTGTGAGGACAGGGCGTTAGTCGTGCTTGGGTAGCTCAGTTGGTGGAACACTTTCCCGCGAAAGGCAAAGGTCCCGAGTTTAAGTCTCGGTCCGGCACACAGTTTTAATCTGCCAGGAAGTTTCATATGAGCGCACACTCCACTGTAGAGTGAAAAATTCATTCTAGAAACGAATTATTGTTTACTTTTATTTCAATTTTTACGCGCTGGGGTGAGAAAAGTCACGGAATAGCGATACCCACACATAAAGATGGGGGGAACATCGCGTACACAAGATGAACGAGGGAAGTGCATTGGCGAAGCTGTCATTTGTACTCAGGTGATTAATGTGAGAAGGTTTATGACGTTATTATGCCCATACGACGGGAATGAACAGACTTCGAATGCGGAATGGTAGCTGGAGTTAGACACATGGGACATTCCATTTCGGAAACTGTTAGGAATTCAATATTCCGCGATCCAAAAGTGCCAAGAGTGTGCCGAGAACACCAAACTTCCGGCATCACCTCTCACCACGAAAGACGCAGTGGCCAAGGACCTACACTTAACGACAGAGAGCAGCGGCGTTTGCGTAGTTGTCACTGCGAACAGACGAGCAACACCACAGAAATCAATGTGGTACGTACGACGAACGCATCCGTTAGGACAGTGTGGCCAAATTTGAGTTAATAGACGACCGGCGCGAGTGCCTTTGCTGACAGCAGGACATCACCTGCAGTGCCTCGCCTAGGCCGGTGACCACGTCGGCTGCACCCTGGACAACTGGAAAACCGTTGTCCGTCACATGAGTCCCGAATTGAGTTGGTAAGAGATGATGGTAGGGTTCGAGTTTGGAACAGACCCCACGAAGCCATGGACCCAAGTTGTCCACTAGGCTCTGTGTAAGTGTAAGCTGGCGGGGGATCCATAATTATGTGGGCTGTGTTTAAATGAAAAGGACTGGGTCCTCTGGATGTTTGGGTACTTAGGGACCATTTTCAGACATTATGAGCGTCATGTTCCCAAGCAATGATGATATTTTCATGGATGACAATGCAACATGTCACCCGGCTACAGCTGTTTGAATAACATTCTGAGCAATTCGAGCCTGACATTATTCCCGTCAAACTTTTATGGGACGTATTGAAGATGTCAGTTCGTGCACAAAATCCTGCACCGGCAGCTCTTTCGCAGCTATGGACAGCTATAGAGGAACCATTGCTCAGTATTTCTGCAGGGAAATTGCAACGAGTTTTGATTCCGTGCCACGTCGAGTATTTGGACTACTCCGGGAAAAAGGAGGTCCAACACGATATTAGGAGGTATTCCATGACTTTCGTCACCTCAGCACCTTAAAAAGAATTGAATAACGTTTGAGAATCTTTACGCAGTTTCGTTATCAACCGTAAAACCCAAATCATGTATGATATAACGTTTACGAGGACGCCGAGAACAAATTTCGTTGACATTAACCCATGTATTTACCTTCAAAAGTCGTCAAACCTGGAACGAAGAGGAAGAAAGAATGTCTTTGTGACTATTTACGCTGTCGCTCTGTCAGAAACACTTCGTATTGCAGTTGTAAAATTCGGAAGTAAACTTTAAAGCCATCGAAATCTCCAGCCTGTGTGCCTGTTAAATCAATGATTCAGCGGCAGGTGAGTTTTACAGTCAAAGAATCTGAGTTTCATAATACTTGTTACTTTATATTTTACGACATCAGAACCTGTTTTCTGGGAGTAAGGAGAGACCAGTTTCAATGTTCCAAGAATTTTATGCTTACTGAAACGTGGCTATAACCATCCTGGATTTTAATATCTATCACCCGGATATGAAGATAATTGTTGGCCGTGTTCACATCACTGTAACAACACAATTTTATGTTTCGTTTTATTTAAATGTGTATTAGCTTAGTTGTACCATCGTCAAGTGTGTGTTTATTTGTATCCATATAGACCGTTTCGTTTGTTTTTCTTTCTTTTACTCCCTATACATTTAAACCAAAAATTAACAATTAAAACAGTATGACCCTCACGACGTAATGGACCTGCTAATACACTCTTGTATTTTTGACGTTGCGTTTCTCGTTCTCCATGCTGAACTAGTTGTTACTCATTTCGAAACACTTAGTTCTTTACGCTAGCTTCACGGCACTTCGCATTCGTATTTATTAAGAACATCAACAGTGCTCATACAAGAGGTAGCCTCTGTTAATTACCGCGTTTTTCAAACCAGTTTTTCGCGGCAGAGGAGACTGAGCGCGGTATCTTTACGCTCTACTCACGTTACCCCCAGACGTTAAAATTATTTACTAATTTCTTCCAGGTTGAGACGTCTCTCCAACGCATCACCCCGTTCCACCGTAATGTTAGATGAAGGGCGCACTCACAATTACAGTAACCGAATTAAAGACTTTAAGTGAGGTATACGTCCGAATCTGATACACCACATTTATATATCGCTGTTTGTGTGCAACAACTTTATGCACGACTCAAATCCATGAGTTAACTACATCTGACGCACTAAGCGCTACTGCTGGTTGACTGTTGTAATGCCTCTAGCTACTGGCATGGAGATGGTTCTTCCACGTGCTGCAGGCGAATCATGGAAGTTGAGAGTTGCAGTGATACTTGGGCAGCAGTGCCCCTGACAGGTCCAAGCAGAGGCCTCCAGGCTGTGGACAAACTTCGTCTTGGCGGACAAGTTGCAACTCCACACACAGCAAGGGAATCTGGCCTTAGGTCAGGTATCCAGCAAGGGAACATCCTTCTAGTGAGCCCACAGCACTATCGATCTCGTATACGTAAGATGATGAGTGTGCTGGAATGACAATTGAAACTACATACAAGAAATAAACTAGTCATGCAGTTATCTGGTTCGTGTTGCAATGAAAATGCCAACATAACTATCAAGTAGTTTCAAATCAATAATGTGTAACTTCACATACAAGTAAATTTACTCAATTTTCCTTGTATTTATACGGCTTTTCCGTGGCCTTACTTTGAAAGTATATAGTTTTTCTAGGAAATGCCTACAGATGTAAGTGAGCTGTTGACGACATAAGTTGGGAAATCTAAGTTGAAAAACGGAAGCAAAATGCAAGAAAACCTGAGAGAGATTAACTCCTGATGAAAGAAATAGCAATTGCCCCTCGAAATAACAAACTGTAATTTACTGTGCGATAATAGGCGGAAAGAATTGTTATTGTTTACTTACATCATTGCCAATCAAACAAGGGAAACAGTCACTATACTAAACCATCCGGCCGCATGTGACTACGTGATTTAAGGTGGAACTGCCACAGGTAACTGCGAGACTTGGAAGAATGGTAAGAAAACCTATTTCAATTATGAGATTTTCACTCTGCAGCGGAGTGTGCGCTGATATGAAACTTCCTGGCAGATTAAAACTGTGTGCCCGACCGAGACTCGAACTCGGGACCTTTGCCTTTCGCGGGCAAGTGCTCTACCAACTGAGCTACCGAAGCACGACTCACGCCCGGTACTCACAGCTTTACTTCTGCCAGTACCTCGTCTCCTACCTTCCAAACTTTACAGAAGCTCAATTACTTAAGACGTACCTCGTAGCACCCTCGTTCGAGCGATTGGGACAGTTGGCAGGTAAGACTGATAGAACAAAATACGTCTTGATTGCTAATTCACGTTAAACTGTAAGGTCTCCTACATATTGATGAGTAAACCATATCATAGTTTGGAGCAAGGAAAGGGCATACCACTTACTGTAGGGGTTTCACGTTCAAAACCGTTTTTATAGCTGCATATCGAATCCTAAACGCAGCAAGTGAAGTAGACTTATATAAAATGTTGCAGTTGTCGTTGTTTATACAACTGGCTGCTGATTCTGTGGATTTTATCTTCCAACAACACGGAAACCCGTCATTGGAGCATCTATGTTCGTCGCTATCTAAATGACGAACTTAAGTGTCGCTTAGTTGGGCATGGTGGTGCAGATGGCTGTGACTTTGTTCCCTTGGCCACCCATTTCACCTAACCTAACGCCTTGTGATGTTTTCCTTGGGAGTACATTAAGGAACGTGTTTACGTACCCCGCTGCGAAGAACACTGGAACATCTCAGAGAATGCATCAATACTGCTGTAATGACCACTGACGGGATGTCGCTACGTAACTTGCTTACCGCTTGGACGTATGTTTTGTGACCAGACGGGCACTAATGGAACTTTTGTAGAGTGTAATATGCAAATTTGATGAGTTTACAGTTCTATTCGTGCATCAATTATATTTGTACTTGGGGAAGAAACAGGACACCCTCTAATATTAACCCAACTATAAATGACAATGATCCGCTAGTAAAAGTCTAGCATTCCTGATGCGTCTTCCCTGATGTCTCAGTTACGTAAGTTTGGAGGTAACCGACACCTAGGATATTTAAATTTCCCTGTATTAATTGAATATTATGGTCACATAACTTGAAATAACTACTAATCTTTACTACACACGCAATCAAGGATCAGATAACCATAACACGACGGGTATTGATTTTCTAACAAACGCAGATCATTACACAGTTCCCAATACCAAACGTTCCTCCCTTATTAGGGAACTTTGTCGATGCGAACATAATGATTATTTGTGATTGGCTGCTGCCCGCTAGCCTAATGGCGGACACTGCACAACGCGCGTATTTTCTCAACACATGGCAATAATCCAATAGAGAAATAGCAGAAAAACAAGGCAAAATGCAAACGCAAAAGTAACACCAGAAATCAACAGAGAAAATATTCGAAAACATGCAATGAAAGCGAATAAAAAAACAAGAAAAATAAAGAGTGATACCTTCAGTGTAATTAATAATAATAACAATAATAGTACTCATTTGCAACTATGAGGTGGTATGAAGCACAAGAGGCTTGCAAAAATGCATTCAGTAGAAAGTTATTTAACGAAAGAAATTACTGAGATTAGCTTACTGAGATTAACTGCTGAAAATACAGTATCATTTACTTGTAAGACAGTGACTATGAGAAATTAACGCAGCTTTAACATAATAAATTGTTTCAGTAATAATTTGCATGGCCGGGCTTTTGTGGGATAAGTCAGTATTGGTATCGGTAAGCCGTTGTTCGTGTTGCTGACCATAATCCAGGAGCGTGCAGTCTAGTGGTCATCATCACCGCCTTGGTCCTCTCGATCGTAGCCGTCCGTTCGCTGAAAGGGTGGGACACAGTTATGCTTTTAGAATCTTCTCAATCAGCATATTTTCATCTGGCGACATAGATAAGACACGCCTTACTGTATTAAAACGTGACGTACATCGACGTCATAACGTTTATTAGCCGTCATAGTTCTTAATTTGCTGTCTTCCGTTCGATTGTGGTTCTGAATATCACGAAGTACCACCGTCCGCAATAAGAACGTAGATAAACATATTTATAATTCGTTTTTGATTTAAGATTGCGCGGTATGTATCAAACAGTTCGTACTGTTCAAAGTAGATAGTGTACAGTCATAGCATTCGATACATTACACTTTTCAGAGCAGTAATGTGAATCTCAGTTCACAACGGCAAAATGTATTACTGTATTTCCAGTTTAATTTGACCATCTCCTCTATGAACTACACAGTCGGTACCGTGCATAATTAAAACCGTACACGTACATCCCTCACACGATTTGGTGAGATTAATATGCCGAGTAGCGGTTCAGAATGAGAAGCAACGCTACGCCTTTGGATAATAGTTTCTTCGTCCATAGTACACAACGAAAAGAGCACACTCGCTGTCACATTGTACGACAATCACCACCCGTTCTCACTCTCTGTTGTTTTCCCTTATCGACCTACTGGTATCTTTCTACAACCCAGTACATCTCACTTAACATTATACCAAGTACTACTACTTACAATATCTTACAAAATTACCTCTTTACACTATTCTGTCCAGGGTAAGTAATTTCAATACTTGTTCATGAACTTGCAAAAATACAGCATCAGAAAAGGGAAAATAGCAATTCTATTAATAACAATTCGATTACGTTAGCAGAAGCAAAGTTGCACAAGAAGGAAAGTTACAAAATCCATCGTACAACAAAGTACCACGGACACTGGAACAGCTCTGGGAACACATCAGTGTACCAAGGAAAGATGCAAGATCAGGAAAAAGAAATTATATCGTATCGCAGTGTTTCATCTTCACTTGTGCTCACCAGTTTATCATGCGATGTTCTCTCGAACCTTTCATGATAAAATATCTCAAGCACAACTGAAGCTCGTTGCTTGAATACTATTTGTATTCATTACTCTACTATAACTGAAAATACTATACTCATTTATTGAGCCTGTACAAAATTATAAACAAATTGTCATTGCCATAAACAAATACAAAAATTATGCCTTCAGTTCGTCTAAATTCCCCTGTCAACTCCACCCTTTCTTCTATCACAACAGCCACTCATACCCCATCACTGCTATACACCAGTCCTCCATCCTTATACCGCCACATTCCTATCTTCCCTACCAACCAACATCTCCCAAATCAACAACTACTTCTCTATCCCAGCGCAGGTCCTTAGGGTTATTAGTGACAGGAAAGTTCTTCTTTTAAATATCAGTGTTTCGACATGAGGTTATAAATGTTTTTAACTGTGCAATTACTGTGTTTCGTTTTATCTCTTGTTATTACTGTTTTTAACTACAAGTGCAAGGGGCCACATTTCTTGTAGATAAACTTCCACTTTATTCTTCCCATTAAAAATGTTTTAAAATCAATGTCAATATCTCTCCTATTTGCTGGCAACCGACTGAAGAGCGGGTTGCCTGTACTGCTGAGAATTCTTATGGAATGACTTGCCTGTCTCGAAACTGATCAACTCATTTATATAAACTATGGCAATTTTAGAGCCTTGACCCACCTGGAAAAAATTCTGCGGGCGCTCATGGCTATATGGCTATATCAAACACGCAAAATAAATATACTTCCGTAATTTGCTATCCTTCCTGGTGCTGCAGCTTCAGTGGCTGTCAATGCATTAAATGAGTTGCTTTAAAAGAAACATTTCTCCCGCACTCTTTTATAGCGCTAACGGGCTGACTGAATAATGTTCTTTTATAGTGTGTACTTTTACGGAACTCCGCGTGAATATCAACTCTTTTTACTTGCGTACATCCAATTAGTAGATACTCTAAGCTTGTAGCTTCCTCATTTCTTTGGATTACTTACGTTCGCTTATAGCGCTCAGGGTCGAGATATAATCTAACACGCCATAAAATTTACTTGATTCTACGTATTTTCCTGTACAGTCTGTAATTAAACTTACTCGCAACGCTGCTTTTTCGTTGAGACATTCTACTTCTAAGATATTTTTTACCGACAAAGTAACGGTTACTAAATGTACCCGATGAATTACAGCAACCTTCGTCTCTACCCTGCAGACCAGTGTGAAACGTAATATTCAGTAGCAACCCCAGAATTAATCATATAATTACGGGCTCAGAGATCATTTTACAGAGCTTCTATAGGAAGAGAAAAAGGTTTTAGAGCTGACAGATGTTTTAGTCATCATTCGTTGTGATATTTATGTCTATAACATGATACAAGCTGTGCACCCAGTTTGAAGAAATGACTTCTAATTCAAATATTACAGCTGATGTGCTGGTTTTCCATAACTGTATGCTGAATTAATACTTTTAAACAGTTGCACTTCCATTGAGAGGTGTTTGTGCAATCATCAATGTACCCTATTACAACGCGTGCACAACTTATCAGTCCGCGATGGAGCATAATTTTGTTCCTCCTTAAGAAAACGTGTTGAAGTTAACATTTCGTTTATAGATCAATAGTTCTAAATGACATGAGGTAGCAGATATGGACCCTTGACGAAACACCGACATTGGTAAGCAGTGTAGTCTACGTGGGCGCCGATACAGTTCTGAGTCTAACACATTACCTCTTAGCCTCAAGAACGGCAGAAGTGGTGGAACAACATTCTGCATATACAGGTCGCTGGTCACCGTTGCCTCCACAAACACCAAAGTTGAACGAGAGTTGTAGCTTATCGGACTTCAGACCATGAGGCCTGGATTGGAACTAGTATATCTCGGACGAATACATTGTTCGAGGCAGTGCTTACCAGGTATATTTCGTATGTGCGGTTGACCATCACTTGCATGCAGGCGCCACTCCATCCTCCATTATTTCCCACGAGCAATGCATCTGAGCTAATCAACATGTAGATGTTCCAGCTTCCGTCGATTGTCTTTTTAAAACAACGACCGTGGCGACGGGGTTAGTAGAAATTAAAATGAATGCCTGACTTCCGATTCCCAGTTAACAGCACATTTTAGCTTACCTGCCAATCTTCTGCTGTCTGGACCGTGGCCAGCATCGGGTCTCATCTCTTCAAAGCAGAGGCTTCTGACCATCGGTTAAAGGACTGTAGAAGGCAACAGGGGAAGTCTACAGAATGGAAGTCATACAGATCTTGAATATATTTCGATACACACACTTACATGGAATTCGAGGTAGCCTGTTAAAATTAAAATATCAGATAGACTACTACACGTATAGAAATAACTCAAATGTGACACAGAGAACGTGTTGCTGCAAGGCAAGACAAATGGAGCAATTGTTAATCTGTTAATCGTCAGAGAGAAGGAGAGCTGGCTGATGTGGCCGAGCGGTTCTAGGCGCTTCAGTCAGGAACCGCGTGACCACTGCGGTCGCAGGATCGAATTCTGCCTCGGGCATGGATGTGTGTGATGTCCTTGGGTTAGTTAGGTTTAAGTAGTTCTAAGTTCTAGGGGACTGATGACCACAGCAGTTGAGTCCCATAGTGCTCAGAGCCATTTGAACCATTTTTTTGGAGTCTAAAAAATGGTTCAAATGGCTCCGAGTACTATGGGACTTAACATCTGAGGTCATCAGTCCCCTAGACTTAGAACTACTTAAACCTAACTAACCAAAGGACATCACACACATCGACGCCCGTGGCAGGATTCGAACCCGTGACCTTAGCAGCAGCGCGGTTCCGGCCTGAAGCGCCTAGAACCGTTCGGCCACAGCGGCCGGCAAGAGATAGAGTCTCCCGGCAGTTTTGTTGCCAAAAGTATCGTAAGCCAGTAAGCACCCGCTGGCAGAAAGAAGACTCCATAGCAAACCAAACCAGAGTCACGGTTAAGTTTTGCTCTGGTCTGTAAGCCCTGGTCTCAGGGTTTCGAAATTAAGTTCTCTGGAATGGCGGCAACTCGTCCAAAGCGAAGGGACAGGAGACATTCTCTGGTAGTCAAAGTAACGCCTCGAACAGCCCTTCTGACCCTTCGGCTTATTGCAAATTGTCAGGAATATTTAAATCAAGACCCGTAAAGTTACTTTGCCCCCACGAGACAATAGTTCTCTAGCTAGACAAGGCTATGGTGATATCTATCGGCCGTGGAAAATTAGTTTTATGTGATTTAACTGACGATTTATTTCATTGACTTTCTGGGTGTTACTCGCATCTACCTTTGCGATGTGTGAAATGATTCATAAATTTGCCTAAAGTTTGAATCAACTGTTAGAAAATTATGTATTTTGTTATAACGCTCTATCTTTGTCAGAAAGGCTGGACAGAGTGGTAGTCGTTCCTAATGCACACCATGTGGTAGGTTACAGAAACGTCTCTGCTGTGCAGCCACAATGCCACCTGATGATGGAGCAACGCCTCCAAAACGATTCGCAATTTTAAAAACTTAAAATTTAGTGACTGGTTATGTTGTGCTTTTAATCATAATTTTATAACTCCAAGTTTATCTCCTGTTAACCACGTTTACTGGCCTTCACTACGCCGTATCTCAGAAGGCAGATGTCGAAGTTACACATTAACACTCATCCAAGTCCCTGATCGTCTGGTGCATGTTCCGCGCCAAACTTACGCAACAGAGAAATCGCCGCCACTCGTACCATCAAAACACAGACCTCCTACTGCGCTGTTTTCGCTGAACTCGCCACCTAGCAGTGCGGAGTAGCCGACCAGGTCGCAGGAGCGTGCGTCGAGTAACATTTCCCGCGGCGTAAATCTCGTGCAGCACAGTGTGCTCTGGCGGACGCGGCTGGCTTGCAACACGGCGGTTCGTTTTCTCCCGTCATCGGCAGAGGAGCGTTCGCCGCCTCACGGGCCCGCTGCTGCATCAGGCCGTCACGCGCCCCCTCTGCTCCCTGGTTATTAATTACGCGCGATAATGGTGAGTTGCTCGCAGCTCGGTCGGCTGCCCGCTTCGCTGCTCCCGGCTGCACGGACGGCGCCAGAATCGCCGCTGGAGATCTCCTTCCAGACAGCCGGCCGCAGCCGAGGACGAAACGCCTGCCGCTGTTCCTGCAGGCGTGCCAGGGAGCTGCGCTTATCGGTTTAACACGCAACAACAGAGCGCAAATTCGTGTTCAGGCGTCGCCACGAAGCGGTTACTCGTAGACAACCCGTAAATGAGAAGGTGTGAACCGAGCAGCAATTGCCAGTACAACACCATTCTCGAGTCTCACATTGTTGTTGTTGTGGTCTTCAGTCCTGAGACTGGTTTGATGCAGCTCTCCATGCTACTCTATCCGTTGCAAGCTTCTTCGTCTCCCAGTATTTACTGCAACCTACATCCTTCTGAATCTGCTTAGTGTATTCATCTCCTGGCCTCCCTATACGATTTTTACCCTCCACGCTGCCCTCCAATCCTAAATTTGTGGTCCCTTGATGCCTCAGAACATGTCCTACCAACCGGTCCCTTCTTCTGGTCAAGTTGTGCCACAAACTCCTCTTTTCCCCAATTCCATTCAATACCTCCTCATTAGTTATGTGATCTACCCATCCAATCCTCAGCATTCTTCTGTAGCACCACATTTCGAAAGCTTCTGTTCTATTCTTGGCCAAACTATTTATCGTCCATGTTTCACTTTCATGCATGGCTACACTCCATGCAAATACTTTCAGAAACGACTTCCTGACACTTAAATCTATATTCGATGTTAACAAATTTCTCTTCTTCAGAAACGCTTTCCTTGCCATTGCCAGTTTACATTTTATACCCTCTCTAGTTCGACCATCAATCGGAGAGAGGATACAACCCTGTCTAACTCCCTTCCCAACCGCTGCTTCCCTTTCATGTCCCTCGACTCTTATAACTGCCATCTGGTTTCTGTACAAATTGTAAATAGCCTTTCGCTCCCTGTATTTTACCCCTGCCACCATTAGACTTTGAAAGAGAGTATTCCAGTCAACATTGTCAATAGCTTTCTCTAAGTCTACAAATGCTAGAAATGTAGGTTTGCCTTTCCTTAATCTTTCTTCTAAGATATGTCGTAAGGTCAGTATTGCCTCACGTGTTCCAATATTTCTACGGAATAAAAACTGATCTTCCCCCAGGCCGGCTTCTACTAGTTTTTCCATTCGTCTGTAAAAATTCGCGTTAGTATTTTGCAGCTGTGACTCATTAAACTGATTATTCGGTAATTTTGACATCTGTCAACACCTGTTTTTTTTGGGATTGGAATTATTATATTCTTCTTGAAGTCTGAGGGTATTTCGCCTGTCTCATACATCTTATTCACCATATGGTAGAGTTTTGGCAGAACTGGCTCTCCCAAGGCCGTCAGTAGTTCTAATGGAAAGTTGTCTACTCCCGGGCCTTGTTTGGACTCAGGTCTTTCAGTGCTCTGTCAAACTCTTCACGCAGTATCCTATCTCCAATTTCGTCTTAATCTACATTCTCTTCTATTTCCACAATATTGTCCTCAAGTACGTCGCCCTTGTATAGACCCTCTATATACTCCTTCCACTTTTCTGCTTTCCCTTCTTTGTTTAGAACTGGGTTTCCATCTGAGCTCTTGATATTCATACAAGTGGTTCTCTTTTCTCCAAAGGTCTCGTTAATTTTCCTGTAGGCAGTATCTATCTTGCCCCTAGTGAGATAAGCCTCTACATCCTTACATTTGTCCTTTAGCCATCCCTGCTTAGCCAGCACTTACTGTCAATCTCATTTTTGAGACGTTTGTATTCCTTTTTGCCTGCTTGATTTACTGCATTTTGTATTTTCTCCTTTCACCAATTAAATTCAATATTTCTTCTGTTACCCAATTATTTCTACTAGCCTTCGTATTTTTACCTACTTGATCCTCTGCTGCCTTCACTACTTCATCTCTTAGAGCTACCCATTCTTCTTCTACTGTATTTCTTTCCCCCACTTGTGACAATTGTTCCCTTATGCTCTCCCTGAAACTCTGTACAACCTCTGGTATAATCAGTTTATCCAGGTCCCATCTCCTTAAATTCCCACCTTATTGCAATTTCTTCAGTTTTAATCTATAGTTCATACCCAATAGATTGTGGTCAGAGTCCACATCTGCCCCTGGAAATCTCTTACAATTTAATACCTGGTTCCTAAATCTCTGTCTTACCATTATATAATCTATCTGATACCTTCTAGTATTTCCAGGATTCTTCCATGTGTACGAGGTGCATTCAAGTTCTGAGGCCTCCGATTTTTTTTCTCTTGACTGGAAAGAGATAGAAACATGCGCATTGTTTTAAAATGAGGCCGTGTTCATTGTCAATACGTCCCAGAGATGGCAGCACCGTACGGCAGATGGAATTTTACCGCCAGCGGCGAGAATGAGAACTGTTTTAAATACTTAAAATGGTGACGTTTTCCTTACTTGAACAGCGTGCAATCATTCGTTTTCTGAATTTGCGTGGTGTGAACCCAACTGAAATTCATCGACAGTTGAAGGAGACATGTGGTGATGGAGTTATGGATGTGTCGAAAGTGCGTTCGTGGGTGCGACAGTTTAATGAAGGCAGAACATCGTGTGACAACAAACCGATACAACCTCGGGCTCGCACAAGTCGGTCTGACGACAAGATCGAGAAAGTGGAGAGAATTGTTTTGGGGGATCGCCGAATGACTGCTGAACAGATCGCCTCCAGAGTTGGCATTTCTGCGGGTTCTGTTCACACAATCCTGCATGACGACCTGAAAATGCGAAAAGTGTCATCCAGGTGGGTGCCACGAATGCTGACGGACGACCACATGGCTGTCCGTGTGGCATGTTGCCAAGCAATGTTGACACGCAACGACAGCATGAATGGGACTTTCTTTTCGTCGGTTGTGACAATGGATGAGACGTGGATGCCACTTTTGAATCCAGAAACAAAGCACCACTCAGCTCAATGGAAGCACACAGATTCACCGCCACCAAAAAAATTTCGGGTAACCGCCAGTGCTGAAAAAATGATGGTGTCCATGTTCTGGGACAGCGAGGGCGTAATCCTTACCCATTGCGTTCCAAAGGGCACTACGGTAACAGGTGCATCCTACGAAAATGTTTTGAAGAACAAATTCCTTCCTGCACTGCAACAAAAACGTCCGGGAAGGGCTGCGCGTGTGCTGTTTCACCAAGACAATGCACCCGCACATCGAGCTAACGTTACGCAACAATTTCTTCGTGATAACAACTGTGAAGTGATTCCTCAGGCTCCCTACTCACCTGACCTGGCTCCTAGTGACTTTTGGCTTTTTCCAGCAATGAAAGACACTCTCCGTGGCCGCACATTCACCAGCCGTGCTGCTAGACCCTCAGCGATTTTCCAGTGGTCAAAACAGACTCCTAAAGAAGCCTTCGCCGCTGCCATGGAATCATGGCGTTAGCGTTGTGAAAAATGTGTACGTCTGCAGGGCGATTACGTCGAGAAGTAACGCCAGTTTCATCGATTTCGGGTGAGTAATAAATTAGAAAAAAAATCGGAGGCCTTAGAACTTGAATGCACCTCGTACAGCCTTCTTCTACGATTCTTGAACCAAGTGTCAGCTATGATTAAGTTATGCTCTGTGCAAAATACTATCAGACGGCTTCATCTTTCATTTCTTTCCCCCAGTCCATATTCACCTACTATGTTTCTCTCTCCCCTTTCCCTACTCTCGAATTCCAGTCACCCATCACTATTAAATTTTCGTCTCCCTTCACTACCTGAATAATTTCTTTTATCTCGTCATACATTTCATCAATTTCTTCATCATCTGCAGAGCTAGTTGGCATATAAACTTGTACTACTGTAGTAGGCATGGGCTTCGTGTCCATCTTGGCTACAATAATGCGTTCACTATGCTGTTTGTAGTAGCTTACCCGCACTCCTATATTTTTTATTCATTATTAAACCTACTCCTGCATTACCTCTATTTGATTTTGAATTTATAACCCTGTATTCACATGACCAAAAGTCTTGTTCCTCCTGCCACCGAACTTTACTAATTCCCACTATATCTAACTTTAACCTATCCATTTGCCGTTTTGAAGTTTTCTAACCTGCCTGCCCGATTAAGGGATCTGACATTCCACGCTCCAATCCGCAGAATGCCTGTTTCCTTTCTCCTGATAACGACGTCCTCTTGAGTAGTCCCCGCCCGGAGATCCGAATGGGAGACTATTTTACCTCCGGAATATTTTACCCAAGAGGACGCCATCATCATTTAACCAAACAGTAAACCTGCATGACCTCGGGAAAAATTAGGGCTGTATTTTCCGCTTGCTTTCAGCCGCTCGCAGTACCAGCACAGCAAGGCCGTTTTGGTTAGTGTTAGGCCAGATCAGACAATCATCCAGACTGTTGCCCCTGCAACTGCTGAAAAGGCTGGTGCCCCTCCTCAGGAACCACACGTTTGTCTGGTCTCTCAACAGATACCCCTCCGTTGTGGTTGCACCTACGGTACAGCTATCTGTATCGCTGAGGCTCGTAAGCCTCCCCACCAACGGCAAGGTCCATGGTTCATAGGGTCTCACATTGGCTCTTACAACAAAGGCAGAACTGTTGTAATGCGAACGCAACATGGAGATATTCCGACAACTTACAGTGAACTGTTTCTCGACTACCACTAGTAATCTTGTTAATGCAAATTTATTTACACTACTGGACATTAAAATTGCTACACCAAGAAGAAATGCGGATGATAAAAGGGTATTCATTGGACAAATATATTATACTAGAACTAACATATGATTACATTTTCACGCAGTTTGGGTGCATAGGTCCTGAGGAATCAGTACCCAGAACAACCACTTCTGGGCATCATAACGGCCGTGATACGCCTGAGCATTGAATCAAACAGAGCTTGGATGGCGTGTACAGGTACAGCTGCCCATGCAGTTTCAACACGATACCACAGTTCATCAAGAGCAGTGGCTTTCGTATTGTGACGAGACAGTTGCTCGGCCACCATCGGCCAGATGTTTCCAGTTGGTGAGAGATCTGGAGAATGTGCTGGCCAGGGCAGCAGTCGAACATTTTCTGTATCCAGAAAGGCCCGTACACGACCTGCAACATGCGGTCGTGAATTATCCTGCTGAAATGTTGGGTTTTGCCGGGATCGAATGAAGGGTAGAACCACGGGTCGTAACATATCTGAAATTTAACGTTCACTGTTCAAAGTGCCATCAATGCGAACAAGAGGTGACCGAGACGTGTAACCAATGGCATCCCATACCATCACGCCGGGTGATACGCCAGTATGGCGATGACGAATACACACTTCCAATGTGCGTTCACCGCGATGTCGCCAAACACGGATGCGACCATCATGATGTTGTAAACAGAACCTGGATTGATCCGAGAAAATGACATTTTGCCATTCGTGCACCCAGGTTCGTCGTTGAGTACACCATCGCAGGCGCTCCAGTCTGTGATGCAGCGTGAAGGGTAACCGCAGCCATGGTCTCCGAGCTGATAGTCCATGCTGCAGCAAACGTCGTCGAACTGTTCGTGCAGATGGTTATTGTCTTGCAAACACCAACGCGAGCAGCAATGTCGCGATACGATAAACCGCAATCGCGATAGGCTACAACACCACCTTCATCAAAGTCGGTAACGTGATGGTACGCATTTCTCCTCCTTACATGAGGCATGACAACAACGTTTCACCAGGCAACGCCGGTATACTGCTGTTTGTGTATGAGAAATCGGTTGGAAACTTTCCTCATGTCAGCACGTTGTAGGTGTCGCCACCGGCGCCGACCTTATGTGACTACTCTGAAATGCTAATCATTTGCATATCACAGCATCTTCTTCTTGTCGGTTAAATTTCACGTCTGTAGCGCGTCATCATCATGGTGTAGCAATTTTAATGGTCAGTAGTGTACTTTTTTAAGAGTACCGAAGGCGTGATAATGGCGTGGGGAGCGATCAGTACCAACTGGCGGGTGTTGTAGTGCCTTCCACTTGAGTTGGCGTAACTTACAACATCTTTGATATGGCGACATCAGTTGTCATGTAGCAGCAGCACCTTTAGCGCACAATTCCACAGTGATGGTTTTCGACAGACATGCGGTTTCATACAAATTCTCCATTCTGCGATGGATTTCTACAGGTGTCTGTCCTTCGACAACCAAGAAACGTGTCACAATTGGTCCCGTTTGAACGTATTTGGTAATAACGCCGCCTTAGTTCAGGTTTCGTCATTTACCGCACGCATGTCGGACAGACACGAATGCCACACTAATCCTTCGCCTGCACATTGATGCTTTGAGTCATCACTCCTCTGGTTTGATGCGACCCACCACGAATTCCCCTCCTGTGCCAAACTCTTCATATCAGAGCAGCACTTGCAACACGCGTCCTCATTTGTTTGCCGGATGTATCCCAGTCCCTGTCTCCCTCTAAAGGTTTCATCCTCTACTACTCCCCCTAGCGCCATGGAAGTTATTCCCTGACATTTCAACACATGCCCCTTCTTCGTGCCAGTGTTCCCTAACTATTCCTTTGCTCGCCGGTTGCGCAGAGGTCGCCATCATTCCTTAACTTACCACTCCACCTAATTTTCAAAATCCTGCTGTAGCATCACATTTCGAATGCTACGTCTTTCTTCCGTTCCGGTTCTCGCACAGTCCAAGTTTCTTTACCATAAAATGCTGTGTTCTAGATGTACATTCTCAGAATATTTTGCTCAAATTAAGGCCTGTATTTGATATTAGTAGATCTATCTCGGTCAGGAATGCCCTTTTTGTCAGCGCTTCGTTTGCTTTTGATGTCTTTTCTGCTCTGTCCGTCATGGATTATTTTGCTGCCTAGACAGCAGAATTTCTCAACTTCATGTACTTTGTGAACACCAATTTTGATCTAATGTTTCTCACTGTTCTCACTTCTGCTACAGCTCATTACCTTCATGTTACTTCGATTTACTCTGAATCAGTAAATTCTTTACTGATTTTATTGTTCATTCTATTCAACACATCCTGTATTACTTCTTCCCTTTCACTAAGGATAGCACCAACACTTCCTATGACTGATGTCCATCTACCTTGAATTTTAATCCCACTCTTCAAACTTTCTTTCATTTCCGTCACTGCTTCTTCGATGTATAGACTACATCCCTGCCCTACACCCTTCTTAATCCAAGCACTTTGTGCTTGGTCGTTCACTTATATTGATCCCCTTTGGTTCTTGAACATATTGTGTATTACTCGTCTTCCCCTACAGCTTACCCAAATTTTTCTCAGAATTTTTAGGATCTTGCACTATTTTACTCTGTCGAACGCTTAGTCGAATCAAAACTGCACCAACGTAATCAAACGGAAATTTTTTGATCCCCCATTTATAATGGTATGGGCGCAGTGCAGCAAGGTCTTTGGTGACCATACTAAAATTTCATGAAATGAGTGTGAATAACATTCGCAAAACAAATAAAAAGTTATAAACACGCCCTAAACACACACACACACACACACACACACACACACACACACACACACACACACGCACACGCACTCACAGCTAAAGCTATGAAAATCATATATTTTTTCATATATGGAACTTTTAGTAATTAAGGAAAAAGGAGGAGAAAGAATTGTTGTGGATGACTGAGAGCTGGAAGAAAAAGTGTGAGCCAGTCACTCTGTAGCTCACTAATGTCCACAGGCTAAATTCTTAACCCTTTCAAGGGCAAAAAAAAAAAAAAAATTAATTTTTCCTTGTTTTTATTGTATTAATTTTCATACAGTGAGACAGAAAAATGTAAAAATTAAATGAAATATACATAAACTGAACACATGCAGGGTGGTTTCAAATGGAGCCGCTGCCCGCTAAATGTCATCACTTTTGATGATACAGTAGAAAGCAATTCCTTTCTGCGGATAAGCATAAGGCTACCCGGCAGTGACTACATGTCCATCTGCTTCTGTGGGGTTATTTCTTTGTGCTGCAGTGCACACAGCGCCTTGAGGTTCCATGTTTTGGCAGATGTTTTACTTCCGATATACGTTTCTCATGGGGAACAACAGTTTTGAATTTTTTTGCAGATGGTTCTGACGGTGTACTGGGATGGCCAGGACTATCTTTGAAGACATTACTGCCTACCAGGCCTGTGGCAACACATCTTCGAAAATACTTTATCACTTGCTTCACTGTTGGATTACATAATCGAAACAGAATAAATGCATTTCCAATAGAAATATCAACTATATACCAAAATAATCTTAGCCGTCACCTTCGTGATTGCCTGTCTGTTGCATAAAAACTGTTCATCATATCTGCCATATCGACACATCCCATACTTCCATTATATGATTTCACTATTTTTGGGCAAGGTGCCTTTGTGATTTTTCCATCCTTTTCTTTACGGCTGACTTCTTCAACACATACAGGTGAATCAATTGTAGACAGCAACATGACTACACATTTGTCTTTCCATTTGATGCACGCAATGCCATCAGAACGAACTGACCAGTCAAACTCTCCTCTTTGCAACTCTTGTCTGTTCTTAGCGTAGGAAGTCCTTTTCTGTGTGATCTAATTGTTCCACAGGCAAAAAGTCCGTTATCTTTCAGCTTCTGTAAAAGTGAGACACTGGTAAAAAAATTGTCAAAGTATATGTGGTATCCCTATCCTTCCCAGCCTTTACACATATCTCTCAAAATTCTCTGTCCTAAGGATTTTTCCACTATGCCTTCAACTTTTCCAATATATATCTGAAAATCACAAATATATCCAAGCTTATCATCTCTGACCCAGATTTTGTATCCCCTCTTGATTGGATTTTGGGGCGTATATTGTTTGAATGCGATTCGTCCTTTGAACTTCACCATGCATTCATCTATAGCTTGCTCCTTAGTAGGTGCGTAGAATTCTTTGAAGTTTCTCTGTATCTGATTGATTAGCGGACGGATTTTATATAATTTTTCATAATTTCTGCTCTCCCTTGAAGGTATAACAGTGTTGTCATTGATGTGAATATGTGTCAAAATCCAGCTGAACCTTTTTACTGACATTAGTGAGGAAATGTACTCATCACGAAGTTCCTTACGGGATGACCAGCAATCACGATGATAACAAGGTTTCTTGATTCCCATTAGAATGTTTATAGCTAAAAATACTTTCAGTTCTGCTTTAGAAAGAGGCCTGAAATTGCCACCTTTCTGTGTTGCGTACAGGTTAGACCAGAAAACTATGTGTTCTAACATTGTGTCACAAAACAGACACAAAAAAATCTACTGGTTATATGCCTTCATTGTCATTTTTAAGTTTTCCTCGTACACCAGCTTCCCTTGAAAAATTGGCGGCAAATTTCATTGCACTGACGTCCTTTCTCCGTGAAAAATTCGCAATGGAAGACAGTGGCAAATCGTCATTAGTGTTGAAACTATCATCACTGTCGTTGTCAAAATGATCCTCACTCTTACTTTCACATCATTCGTCACACCTACTAATGCTGCAGTTACAGGAGCAGTGGTTTCAAATGTAACTACCACAACATTCACGGAAATAAATGCATTATTTTGGTTATTATTGCAGTACATATAGTATTAATGTAAACAGAACAGTATTCTGCATTTACTACATGCATAAAAGCTACCTAATACAGAAGAATACAGCCACAATTTGAGAACAAAGACGTTCGCGCACAGCGTACAAAAATGGCTATTCAACTCGCCTCACTACTTGCTAATATTTACAGATTTTGAAGCGGTTCCAGTGACAGCCGCTAGAGGGCAGCACCAACTAGGCTGCTAAATGGTGTCCCCAAATGTAGCCACTCCCCTTTTGCCACAAAATGAGAAAATTGTAGGTGGTTTCAAACGGAACCACTTCCCCTGATGGGGTTAACCCGGAATGAGGACACTTCATAATATTTTAAAATATATACAACGCACGTCCCATCGTCAGTTGAAATAGTGGGCGCAGTCCCACCTAAATTTGATTCTGTCCTCACACCATAATATAAAGTGCTCTCAAAATGTAGAGTACAGCCATTTGTATGTGAGGAAGCTTCGTTTCGCTGGAGTATGCAGCCATGATTCCAGAATGAATCTTCACTCTGCAACGGCGTGTGAGCTGCATTGTAACTCATTGGCAAACTGTGTGCTGGACCGGTAGTCGAACCTGGGACCTTTGTCTTTTGCGGGCAAGTGGTCTATCGACTTTTTTCTCAGACAATGATAAAACAATGAAAATATCTATTGTTTCAAAAGGAAACATAACTTTCTTCATAAAATATGCAATATTTCCTGAAAACGTAGATAAGCAAGCTTTCTAAAAGTCACTTTAAAAAAAAAAAACACAAAAACAAATAAGGCTGCTGTTTCAGAGCCACGCGTAAACGAACACGCATGAGGAAAAAAGTTTAGAAGATGAAGAGAAAAAGAAAGAAATTAGGGAGACTTCCAGCGCCATTCTCGACATTGTCACGCCATCAGAACAACGTCCGTTGTATGGTTGGAAGGGCGACGTGGGATCTTCGTATCTTGGTTGGCGCGTTTCGTCTAGATTCCAGCGCCTGAAAGGAGTGGTGGGGGGGGGGGGGGGCGGGTTGGCGAAAAATCTCTGTAAGTAGTTCATGAAAGTGGCCCGATAGGGTTGTGATGTTGTACCTGGTGATGTGTCCATAAATCCGCCGGATCGACGATATCGTCCCGGAACAGTTAGTTGATAGCTATGCCATTGATCCATGTGATGGCTTGCCACATAGATGATCGAAAGTAAGATGTTTCAGGGTATATTGCTTGTTAGGAGAGATGTGATGTAGGGGTACTGGGAGGAAGAAAACCACGATCTTCTGTACAAGGGTTCTGACAGCTGCTGCTGCCCCCACTCGAAGTGGTGTAAATCTGTATCTTAGACATTGCACTTAAGGCTCGGGAGTAAGTCCACCAGCGCGATGCGATGCAGTATCTAACTTGTAGTATGTTTGCCGTTGACGAGAATGTACCAAGTCGCGGTGGTGTCAGTTGTGCAGTATTGGTGTTGGATCGTTTTCCAAACTGTAGGTGCAGTCAAGCTTCAAGGGGTTTCGGGGAAGGTATGGTCGTAGAAGAAGGTAGATGTCGCAGGTGGTCGTCTTCCTGGTCCTGTGGAGCTCCGTGCATATGTAGCTGTAATCCAAACAGAACCGGGCGATGTGTGACATCAGAGGTCGTATATGTGCCAATGATGTTGGCGGGCGTCTTGAAGTGGGTGCGAAGTCGGTGGTCAACACTCGATGAAACTAATATCGTGGCTTCTTCATAACAGGAGAATAGTATTGGTACAAAGTGCCATGGTCCTAGCTCTGATCTTAACCATATGAAGACCACCATACCGCTATGGTAAAGTGCGGGCGTCATACTGGAATCTGAAGATGTGTCCGGAAAACGTGAAATACCCGAAATCCGCCCGTAGGATGGCTGCTATTAAAGCAGTGATGGGCAGAATCTGCACGATGTGGGGTATCCGGACTGCCAGATGGGTACTGGTGTGCTCTGTATTATTGCCCGGTTACGTTGCAGTAGCACCCGAAAATAGGTCGGCGAGGTACGGTGAATGTCTCGCGCGCACACCACTCCGAGACAACGGAGGGTGTCCGCCAGTTGAAAGGAGCTACGCTGAAGGTGGGAAGGCCAAGACCGATCTTCTTGGTGCATGATTCTGCAACGTTCATAATGATCCCTGTCCCTGCACTGTAACGGTTAATCCACTGCATCGCAGCTTGTACGTCGGCCGCTGAACGTACGACGAGGGCCAAGTCGTCCGCGTAGGCTCGGCGGTGGGAGACATGGTTCCGGAATGGAATGCCTGTCAAGCGTCGCCATAGTCTGCAGATGAGTGGTCCCATCTCAGTCTCATGAAGCACGGTCGAGAGTGGGCAACCCTCAGCCGCATAATCACCTGCGTCAAAGTTGTGGGGATCGCCATCTGTTCCATTATATGAGTTGTGGAATGCATTACTGACACAGTCAAACGCTTGGTTGAAGTCGATGAAAATCAAAGCGCTTGGCCGTCGGGAGTGTGTTGCCATACAGATCACATATCGATACTCATTAACGGCTGTCTGTGTGTTTGTTATCACCGCCTACGGATTTGTCGTAATACATGTTTGAGTCGCGTAGCTAGAAGGCGTGTGAAAATCCTGAAATCGGAATTGAGTAACATGATCGTGGGGACTGGTATGAGCAAGTCTTCCATGCTCGTCCGGTTGGCCGTGCGGTCTAACGACCGGTGGAACTGTGTCGAGGTCCGGTGAACCGGCCAGTCTGTGGATGATTTTTAGGCGGTTTTCCATCTGCCTCGGTAAATGCGGGCTGGTTCCCCTTATTCCGCCATAGGTACACTATGTCGGCGATAGCTGCGCAAACAAGTTCTCCACGTACGCGTGCACCACCATTACTCTACCACGCAAACATAGGGGTTACATTCGTCTGGTGTGAGACGTTCCCTGAGCGGTTCACCATAGGCCGAACAGCACAATAACCCTTGGTTAGGTGTGGGGCGGTGGAGGGGTGAAGTGGACTGCGGTAGTCGTCGTGGAGTTGTGGACCACTGCGGCTGCGGCGGGAACGGAGCCTCTCCGTCGTTTCTAGGTCCTTAGTTAACATACAATACAATACATACAAGTCTTCCATGAACATTGGTGACGGGAGTGCTGTGCCGGAAAAAAGTTCCCAGCACATGTCTCTCCATTCTGGCAACATCAAATCTTGGAAGGTTCTGTAAAACTCATCTGTAAACCGTCCGCACCGAGGCCACAGCTCCAAGGACATCGTCTGTGATCACTTCTGCAGTAAGGAGGACAGCTGCCGCAGCGTGTAGGGTCTAGTATACGATGGATCTCCTGGGGAACTTCGGCCATAGTCTCTGCACCGGCCGTTACTTCTTAACTGAGACGTCTGTAGTGCGTTGTGAAGGCCTCAGCGATAGGAGCTTCCGATGTCACCCGTCGTCCCTATTATTGTTGTTGTGCTCTCCAGTCCTGAGACTGGTTTGATGCAGCTCTCCACGCTACTCCATCCTGTGCAAGCTTCTTCATCTCCCAGTACCTTCTGAATCTGCTTAGTGTATTCATCTCTTCGTCTCCCTCTACGATTTTTACCCTCCACGCTGCCCTCGAATACTAAATTGGTGATCCCTTCATGCCTTAGAACATGTCCTACCAACCGATCCCTTGTTCTTGTCAAGTTGTGCCACAAACTTCTATTCTCCCCAATCCTATTCAATACTTCCTCATTAGTTATGTGATCTACCCATATAATCTTCAGCATTCTTCTGTAGCACCACATTTCGAAAGCTTCTATTCTCTTCTTGTCCAAACTAGTTATCGTCCATGTTTCACTTCCATACATGGCTACACTCCATACAAATACTTTCAGAAACGACTTCCTGACACTTAAATCTATACTCGATGTTAACAAATTTCTCTTCTTCACAAATGCTGTCCTTGTCATTGCCAGTCTACTTTTTATATCCTCTCTACTTCGACCATCATCAGTTATTTTGGTCCCCAAATAGAAAACTCCTTTACTACGTTAAGTGTCTCATTTCCTAATCTAATTCCCTCAGCATCACCCGACTTAATTCGACTACATTCCATGATCCTCGTTTTGCTTTTGTTGATGTTCTTCTTATATACTCCTTTCAAGACACTGTCCATTCCGTTCAATTTCTCTTCCAAGTCCTTTGCTGTCCCTGACAGAATTACAATGTCATCGGCGAACCTTAAAGTTTTTATTTCTTCTCCATGGATTTTAATACCTACTCCGAATTTTTCTTTTGTTTCCTTTACTGCTTGCTCAATATACAGGTTGAGCAACATCGGGGAGAGGCTACAACCCTATCTCACCCCCTTCCCAACCACTCATATAACTCCCATCTGCTTTCTGTACTAATTGTAAATAGCCTTTCGCTCCCTGTATTTTACCCCTGCCACCTTCAGAATTTGAAAGAGGGTATTCCAGTCAACATTGTCTAAAGCTTTCTCTAAGTCTACAAATGCTAGAAACGTAGGTTTGCCTTTCCTTAATCTTTCTTCTAAGATAAGTCGTAAGGTCAGTATTGGCTCACGTGTTCCAACATTTCTACGCAATCCAAACTGATCATCCCCGAGGTCGGCTTCTACCAGTGTTTCCATTCGTCTGTAAAGAATTCGCGTTAGTATTTTGCAGCTGTGACTTATTAAACTGATAGTTCGGTAATTTTCACATCTGTCAACGCCTGCTTTCTTTGGGATTGGAATTATTATATTCTTCTTGAAGTCTGAGGGTATTTCACCTGTCTCATACATTTTGCTCACCAGATGGTCGAGTTTTGTCAGGACTGGCTCTCCCAAGGCTGTCAGTAGTTCTAATGGAATGTTGTCTACTCCCGGGGCCTTGTTTCGACCCAGGTCTTTCAGTGCACCGTCAAACTCTTCATGCAGTATCATATCTCCCATTTCATCTTCCTCTACATCCTCTTCCATTTCCGTAACATTGTCCTCAAGTAGCTCACCCTTGTATAGACCCTCTATATACTCCTTCCACCTTTCTGCTTTCCCTTCTTTGTTTAGAACTGGGATTCCATCTGAGCTCTTGATATTCATACAAGTCGTTCTCTTTCCTCCAAAGGTCTCTTTAATTTTCCTGTAGGCAGTATCTATCTTACCCCTAGTGAGATAAGCCTCTACATCCTTACATTTGTCCTCTAGCCATGCCTGCTTAGCCATTTTGCACTTCCTGTCGATCTCATTTTTGAGACGTTTGTATTCCTTTTTGCCTGTTTGATTTACTGCATTTTCGTATTTTCTCCTTTCATCAATTAAATTCAATATTTCTTCTGTTACTCAAATATTTCTACTAGCCCTCTTATTTTTACCTACTTGATCCACTGCTGCCTTCACTACTTCATCCCTTAGAGCTACCCATTCTTCTGCTACTGTATTTCTTTCCCCCACTTGTGACAATTGTTCCTTTATGCTCTCCCTGAAACTCTGTACAACCTCTGGTTTATTCAGTTTATTCAGGTCACATCTTCTTAAATTCCCACCTTTTTGCAGTTTCTTCAGCTTTAATCTACAGTTCATACCCAATAGATTGTGGTCAGAGTCCACATCTGCCCCTGGAAATGTCTTACAGTTTAAAACCTGGTTCCTAAATCTATGTCCTACCATTATATAATCTATCTGAAAACTGTCAGTATCTCCAGGCTTCTTCCGTGTATACAACCTTCTCTTCTGATTCTTGAACCAAGTGTTAGCTATGATTAAGTTGTGCTCTCTGCAAAATTCCACCAGGCGGCCTCCTCTTTCATTTCTTAGCCCCAATCCTTATTCACCTACTACGTTTCCTTCTCTCCCTCTTCCTACTCTCGAATTCCAGTCACCTCTGACTGTTAAATTTTCGTCTCCCTTCACTATCTGAAGAATTTCTTTTATTTCATCATACATTTCTTCAATTTCTTCGTCATCTGCAGAGCTAGTTGGCATATAGACTTGTACTACTGTCGTAGGCGTGGGCTTTGTGTCTATCTTGGCCACAACAATGCGTTCGCTGTGCTGTTTGTAGTAGCTTACCCGCACTCCTATATTTTTTTATTCATTATTAGACCTACTCCTGCATTACCTCTATTTGATTTTGTGTTTATAACCCTGTATTCACCTGACCAAAAGTCTTGTTCCTCCTGCCACCGAACTTCACTAATTCCCACTATATCTAACTTTAACCTATCCATTTTCCTTTTTAAGTTTTCTAACCTACCTGCCCGATTGAGGGATCTGACATTCCACGCTCCAGTCCGCAGAATGCCAGTTTCCTTTCTCCTGATAACGACGTCCTCTTGAGTAGTCCCCGCCCGGAGATCCGAATGGGGGACTATTTTACCTCCGGAATATTTTACCCAAGAGGACGCCATCATCATTTAACCATACAGTAAAGCTGCATGCCCTCGGGAAAAATTAGGGCTGTAGTTTCCCCTTTCTTTCAGCCGTTCGCAGTACCAGCACAGCAAGGCCGTTTTGGTTAGTGTTACAAGGCCAGATCAGTCAATCATCCAGACTGTTGCCCCTGCAACTACTGAGAAGGCTGCTGCCCTCTTCAGGAACCGCACGTTTGTCTGGTCTCTCAACAGATACCCCTCCGTTGTGGTTGCGCCTACAGCACAGCTATCTGTATCGCTGAGGCACGCAAGCCTCCCCACCAATGGCAAGGTCTAGGGTTTATGGGGTGTAGGGGGTGTCATAGTGTATAGAGATGGATAGTATGGGAACATCGTCATTCACCACTCCTTCTTCACCTCTGGAACCAAATGACCCACAATGCAGAGGTTAAAATTTTGTGCGTGAGGATGTCCACATAAAAGAAAATGTTACTTTTCTAATGTAAGAGTTGCGCATCTTCCTATTACAGTAAAACATGACTGTCGTCATTACGTCCACACCAACGAGTTTCTTGCATTCACAAAGAACGTTAAATGTTGAGTGTCACGAATGTGTTAGAATGTTAACCTTCGATTTCCCGCTTCTTCGAATCCGATAGTTTGCCTCTTCAGCGAAATTATGACACACCACACGACACAATGATCTCAGCCAGTTTCTTGTTTTCGTTGAAGCGATTTAAAATTATTCGCCGAACTCCTCATGAGCCTCTGTTGATCCATTTATTAGCACCACGTGGGGGCATTTTAAGACGCTATACTCGTACTGCATCTCTTGATGGATTCATTACAGTATCTCCCTTGAGAAGCTATTTATTTAAATAACATTTACTAATCCATAAGCCAGCCCGGATAGCCGTGTGTGTTACAACGGTCCTTCTGGACAGGTAAATGCGCCGGTCACGGATCGAATCCGCTACGGGGATTAATGACGAGGGTCGGAGTGCCGGACATCCTGGATCTGGTTTCTATATGGTTTCCCACATCCCACTTGTCAAATGTCGGGCTGATACCCAACTTTCAACTTATTTACACGATTCGCAAATAATTAGAAAACTTTCCCGCACTTTCACATGAAAAACACTACACGTAGACTGTTGACATACACATATTCCATCCAGTGGGCGGGTGGCGGCAGGAAAGACATTCAGTCACCCCTTAAATTAACGATGGCAGATACGTCACTGAAGCTGCGACCGATGTCGGACAAGGGCACAAGAGAAAGAAGGAGAGACACTAATTTGGTAGCTGAGAGATTCGACATTGGCGAAAAATTGGTTTATTCCAATATTCTATTAGTCCATCTCCTCCACCCTCCTTTCTCAGTGAACCTCTTCCTTCTCTCTCTCTCTCTGTCCATCTCCTCTTGCTCCTCTCTCTCTCCATTTCCCTCTTTACCCTCTAACCACCTCCGCCTCCACCTCCACCTCCTAGCCCCTCTCTATCCATCCCCTCCTCATTCACCACTCCTTCTTCATCTCTCTGTCCATCTTCTCTTCTCCGTCTGTGTCCATCTCCTCCTCTTTCAACTCTCTGTCCATCTCCTCATATCTTCCTCCTCTATCCTCTATGTCCACGTTATCACACTCACCCCAATAGGATGCAGATGACTCTTATCCCTACAATATTCATTAAAAGGCAGTCTGGAACCGTGCAAACGCTACGGTCGGAGGTTCGAATCCTGCCTCGGGCATGGATTTGTGTGATGTCCTTAGGTTGGTTAGGTTTAAGTAGTTCTAAGTTTTAGGGACTGATGACCTCAGAAGTTAAGTCCCATAGTGCTCAGTGAACCACTTTTTGAACGAAGTAATAAATTTAAACGTCTTGCCTGATGTGGTAGTGTTTTAGGCATTCAGTGTTAATGATCTTCTGAACTAAGTGTCGTAAAATGATGTAATTTTTCTAGCATATTCAGTGGTATATGAGAAAACTATCTTAAAAAATACGTTGCAATTACAGTTAGTAGTATAGAAGTAACAAACTAAAACGTGATGCTTCATGCCCTGGTCTTACCGCATGAACAGGGAAATAGTAAGCGACAAACGTCTTAACTTTTATTGTTTTGTGGAACGTCATCAGCAAGGAAAAGATTCATAAAGGTTTGAAATTATGTGCAAAGTTTGTTTCAAGGCTGTAAGTGCTCTCATTCTCAAATATCTGCGCTGGATAATTGAAGTATCGATATTCTTGCGTCGTGGTCTACACTGATTTTTTGCCCCTACCGCTTTGATAGGTGGGTGTTTCTTAACCCCATAGTGATCCTTCCCAGATCATAACAGGTATGTGTACGAAGTATGGTTGAAATCTGTCCACTATTTAGGAGGAGATGAGGAACATAAATATGTACGTCAGATTTTATAATATGTATGGATAAACAGCAATCTTTAATGTGGTATTTCTTGTATCCTGCCTATCTGTCAAATATGCGGTTTCTAGGAATCCTGCTTCTCGGATCGCTAGACAACAATTCAAGCAAATCGTATTAATGAATTTCATTTACAGAAAATGAATGACAATACATAACTTTGGGAAATTTACAATGATGTGTCGCAAGCAAGAGGGCGACATGCAGCATACACAATCTCTTCAGCATATTCAATTCGTAATACAAGAGAAGTAATACAGTTCCTAAGTCGCTGCCATACAAGTGCCTATTATTGATGCCTCAGTCGTGGCCGGCGAATTGACAGTCTTCAACTGTTCCGCGGCCCGGAGGCTCGGCGCTTATGTCCTCTTTGTGTCGAGGGCGCTGCAGTCGGATTGTCGTCCTAGAGAAGGGTCGAACCGAGTGCAATTGATTGACGTCTTCTTCACAGCCGTCTCTGCTCTAACGTTCCCGACCGGCTGCTGCTGCTGCTTTCATCTGTTACTTTGCCCTCTTTGGGGAAGTGTGAGGGGGAGTTTGTAGCCTTTTGGCTTTTACTCCCCTGTGTACAAGTGTGTGTGATTTTTCTATATATTTTTGGTGTCTGTGATATGTGATGAATTGTTGTGAATGAGTCTGGTACTTGCCTGAGGTAGGCGAGATGATTGGTGATATATGGGAAGGAACTGGATTAGGGATTGGGTATTGGGGTTTTCTCTTCGACTTAATCGTCGAAGATCGTCATAGGGCGCTTGTGTTTATCGCGGGACATGTCATACCGACCTAGGGAGTGGATGAGTGCATTTCCAGATCTGGAAGTACCTTCATAGAAGGCCCTTGCCAGATCCCGGAAACGCTCTCTCAGCAGTGGGATTTCAGCTGCGGCGTGCAGGTCGTCTGTGGGGAATCCGAGAGGTAGATGCAGTGCCCTCCTGAGGGCGCGGTTTTGCAGCCTCTGGAGTTTGTCCAGGTGCTGCTTTGCCGCGTATCCCCAGACAGGGCACGCATACTCCATTACCGGCCGGATCAGGGCCTGGTATACATTTACTGCTACTTGGCGGGGAAGGGAGTTGGGTTCCATTTAGGTGGAGGTGGAGGGGGGGACGTTGGGGAGGTTCGCGCCTTCCGAGCCTGAGGGTAATCAGCATTGCCTGTGTCTTCTCCGAATTGATGGTAATGCGCCAGCGACGGGCCCAGGTTTCTGTGTCGTCTAAAACCCTTTGTAGCCTACGAATGACCAGGTCCTTGTTCGCATTTCTAGTGTAGAAGGCTGTGTCGTCTGCGTACTGCGTGGTGTGCACCAGGGGGGCCGTTGGAGTGTCCGAAGTGTACAAACTGTACAATACGGGCCCCAGGACCGATCCCTGTGGCACCCCAGCACGAATACGCCTTCTGGTGGAGGTGGCAGTTTCTACTTTGACGGAGAAAGTCCTATTCGTGAGGTAGCTCTTGATTAGCTGAACTATGCTCCCTGGAAACCCTTGTGAGTACAACTTGTAGAGTAGCCCTCTATGCCATACCGAATCAAAGGCTTTGGCTACGTTTAGTAGCACTATCCCGCAGTAGCCTCTGTGGTTGAAGCCCTCTGTGGCTGTTTCAACCATTCTCATGACCTGTTGTGGGGCAGAGTGGTTCTTCCGGAATTCAAATTGGAAATCCGGCAGAATTTGCTCTCTGGTAATATGTTCTTGTATGGGTTTTAGCAGGAGGCGCTCATAGATCTTGCTGAGTGTTGGCAAGAGGCTAATCGGCCTGTAGTGCTGCGGGAATAGAGGGTCTTTCCCTGGTTTGTGTATCGCGACCACTTCCGCATGTTTCCAGCAAGCTGGGAACTCGCGGGAACGAGTAATCTCGTTGAGGACGTTCGCGAGGTGTGTGATCGCTGTGGGTGGGAGTTTTTTGACTAACTGATTTGTGACACTGTCGTGCCCTGGCGCCTTTTTTGTAGGGAGGGACCTGATTACTCTTGCCACGTCCGCGGGGGCAAAAAGTATGGGTTCGTCCTCTGGGTCCTCCTCGGCATTGAGGAAGACGGCCAGTTGACGACTGACTACCTCTTCATGCTCTTCATCCTGGGGTTCAGCCGTTTGAAACTGCTTCTCGAAGGAGTCGGCGAGGGCGTCGGCCTTCTCAGCATGGCTGTAGACCAGTCCCCGCTCACCGTGCAGTGGCGGCATCCTAGCGCGTCTTTTTGTGAATTGTTTGGTTGCTTGCCAAAGTGTATGATCGTCTACTTTGAGAGCTGTGAGGCGGTTTTGCCATTGCTGGTTTCTGTGCTCATTGAGCGATACCTTCAGTTCTCTCTGTAGACGATTGAGCAGCCTCCTGGTGGCCTGATTTCTGGTGATCTTCCACTCTTTTGCCACTCTGTTCTTGTGTCGGATTTGAGCTAGCAAGTGTTCCGGGAGCTGTATTTGCGGTGGTGGGCCATCCCTTTGTGGTGGGGTGGCCTCTTCCGCTGCCTGCAAGATGGTGCCTGTCAAATCTAGTAGCGCTTGTTCTACTGTTTCGGCAGTAGGTGGCGGAGCGCGAGCGATATCAGAGGCGACAGTTTCTTGGTATCGCTCCCAGTCTGTGCGTTTGTAAGACGTCAGGTACCGTGGGAGTGCTACCCATTCTCCCACATCGACTTCTAGAATCACTGGGTTGTGGTCGGAGGACATTCTGTTGATTGTCCTTGCGGTCACAAATCCTGCGATCCTCCTAGTGAGAGCTATTTCTAACACATCGGGCCTGCTTCCGTTTTTCGGAAAATGTGTGGGCTCGACTGGACCCCATGTTTCAAAGTGGTGGGTGCGCGCTAGTTGTTGCAGTTTGGCGCCTGCTCTGGAGGTTACTCTAGAATTCCAGTCAGGGTGTTTGGCATTGAAGTCTCCCCCTATTACGAGTTTGTCTTCAATTTGCCCTAGAGCAGCTATGTCTCCCTCATCTGTCTGGTCATGTGGGGGTCGGTAGACTGCAACAATTGTTAGGGGTCCAGTGGCAGTGGTTACTTCCACCGCCACTGCTTCGATTTTGTTGGTAGCTGTTAAGAATACCTGGTGGTGGGGGATCCCTCTTTTTACATATATGGCCACTCCGCCTTGGGTTGGCCTGTCTTTACGGTAGCTAACATAGTTGGGAACTGTCGCTTTTATTCCCAGTTTTAGGTGGGTTTCCCCCATCATGCATCTGTCGATGGAGAACTCCTTCATGAGTTCTCGCAACTCGACCTCTTGATTAACAATGCCGTCTGCGTTAAAGACGCACATTGTCAGGCCTTGAATATTCGGTCGTCTATTCATGATGGGGTTTTGATACTACTGAGGAAGTCGCAGAGGGGAGCGACTGCTGGACTGTTGCCTGAAGGGCGACGAGGATCTGTGTGTTCTGCTTCTGGGCTTCCCTGAATTCCTTCATCATTTCCATGACGAGATTCATGGTCTGCACCATTACACCTAACAACTGGTCCATGGGGGGGGAGTGTGTGTGGGGTTCCCTAGATCTTCCTCCGTCATGGTGGACCTGGTCGTTGTTGCTTTGTGTTTCGCGGTGTTGTTTTCGTGATAGTGTCTGATGTTGTGGTGATTGGGCCACGCTTTCATGGTTCCTCGGAGGAGAAACCACTTCCGCATAAGTCGCCCTCGGTGTGTCCGGCCTTGGTTTTACCCAGGCCTTGTCCGTGTGTGTTGTCATGTTTTGGTCTCTTGTGTGTCTGGATGGGTTCGTGGTGGTTTCTTTTCGTGTGTGGGGGGCGGCCTTTGCGCCCTTTGCCTGCTGTGTGTCTCTTTTATGGACCTCACAACCTTGGTAACCCGCTGTGTGGTTTTTGCCGCACAGCGCGCACCTTATTTGCGGGTCCGTGTGTTTTATGTTGCAAGTTCTTGTGTCATGGGCCTCGGCGCATTTTCTGCACCTCACTGTAATGGAGCAGTGTGCAGCAATGTGGTTGAGGCCCTGACATCTGAAGCACTGCACCGTCTTGTTTTTGCGGCGCAGTGGTTCAGTGGTCACAGGGACCGCCAGGATCATCTTAACGTCCCTTTTGTTTTGTGGGACGTCCGGCAGTGTCACCTGATACAGGGGCCATTTGCTCCCTGTGTTTTCCATCTGTTGGACCGCCTTGACGACGTACCCCTGGGCAGTCAGGTCTGTTTTGGTCGCCTGGGGGACCAGTCGTCTTGGTAGGTCTCTGATGACTATGTTTTTATTACGTGTTTTTGTTGTGGGGAAAGTGTAGTGGGGTATGTTTTTGCTGTTGAGAAGTGTTTTTATTGTGGTGTAGTGCCTGAGTGTGAGTAATGTTATTTTTATTTTGTCACCACCAGCAGGTTTTGCCTTGAAATTGCCTCCCCCGATTGCTGTTTTTAACATTTCGTAGAGTTCCTCGTATTTCTGAGTGAACTCCGCGACGATCGGAGGGAGGTGGTGGGTGACCTGATTTTGTGTTTGTGTTGTTGTGTCTTGTGGTGTCTCTGGCTCATCGGCCACCGCCTGGAACCTGTTTGGGGTGGGTTCCACTCCCCGGGCCGGCGGGAGCCTTGCCTGGCGAAAGGTTTTCCTCGCCAGCACGAAACCATCCGAATCCTGCCCGGTTATGCGGTTCCCTTTCAGTGCCGGTGTTTCCTGGTCCCCTCCTAGGACGACGACAGGTGCTGTCGGGGGCGCAGGCTCCTCAGAGGGTGTGGAAGTGGTTGGGATGGGGGTGGTGGAGTGCTTTTTCCCCTTGGAGTGCTTCTCCTTCTTGTCCTTCCTTACACGCCGCTGCTTGGATGTGGTGGACTTGAGTGGTGGGGATTTGAGGAACTGGGATCGGGTAGGGGGTTGGGTGGCAGTTGCGGGTTTGGGAAGGATTTTAGTCGGTTGACTGGGCTTCTGCTTGCCATTTAGGTTGCGGATATGTTCAGCAAGGAGGCCACAGCCGTTGGCAAGCAGGAGAGGGGAGAGGAGAGGAGAGGGAGGGGCGGGATCGCAAATACTGACGATGTATTTGTTTGTTTGTGTATCGTGTATTTTTGCCATGTCAGTAGCGGAAAGGGGGCTTGCTGCCAGGTTATTGTCAGTTGAAACTTTTGTTGGCCCACGGCAACAAGAAAACGCGCCTCGTGTCGTCGGCGGAAAGAGACCGCCGCGACCCCAAGGCGCCACCCAAGCTCGACATACCACGACGAGAAGACACGACATCTCTGCCAGGCGACGCCATGCAAAATTTTTTCCAGGTGCCGTCCGTGCTAAGACCTCGGCGCAAGTGCTCGTCAATGTTTTAATAAAAACAGAGCCGGAGTCACTCCTGTTTTTACTCCCGTGCAAGCAGGGGCCTATGGCTGACAGTACGCGAGTGAGAGGAGCGATGCTCAACCCGGCGCTTGACTTTACGCCGGAGCAGTATCTGCATTCAGTAAAAATTAATGGAGTCATTACGCAGGCTGCGAGTCATCTCAAAACATTTATAATCGATTACGAATTTCTGAAACATTTTTGTAGTATATGGAATATACAGGGTGTTTCAAAAATGACCGGTATATTTGGATCGACAATAAAAACTAAACGAGCAGCGATAGAAATACACCGTTTGTTGCAATATGCTTGGGACAACAGTAAATTTTCAGGCAGACAAACTTTCGAAATTACAGTAGTTACAATTTTCCACAACAGATGGCGCTGCGGTCTGGGAAACTCTATAGTACGATATTTTCCACATATCCACCATGCGTAGCAATAATATGGCGTAGTCTCTGAATGAAATTACCCGAAACCTTTGACAACGTGTCTGGCGGAATGGCTTCACATGCAGATGAGATGTACTGCTTCAGCTGTTCAATTGTTTCTGGATTCTGGCGGTACACCTGGTATTTCAAGTGTCCCCACAGAAAGATGTCACAGGGGTTCATGTCTGGCGAATAGGGAGGCCAATCCACGCCGCCTCTTGTATGTTTCGGATAGCCCAAAGCAATCACATGATCATCGAAACATTCATTCAGGAAATTAAAGACGTCGGCCGTGCGATGTGGCCGGGCACCATCTTGCATAAACCACGAGGTGTTCGCAGTGTCGTCTAAGGCAGTTTGTACCGCCACCAATTCACGAAGAATGTCCAGATAGCGTGATGCAGTAATCGTTTCGGATCTGAAAAATGGGCCAATGATTCCTTTGGAAGAAATGGCGGCCCAGACCAGTACTTTTTGAGGATGCAGGGACGATGGGACTGCAACATGGGGCTTTTCGGTTCCCCATATGCGCCAGTTCTGTTTATTGACGAAGCCATCCAGGTAAAAATAAGCTTCGTCAGTAAACCAAATGCTGCCCACATGCATATCGCCGTCATCAATCCTGTGCACTATATCGTTAGCGAATGTCTCTCTTGCAGCAATGGTAGCGGCGCTGAGGGGTTGCCGCGTTTGAATTTTGTATGGATAGAGGTGTAGGCTCTGGCGCATGAGACGATACGTGGACGTTGGCGTCATTTGGACCGCAGCTGCAACACGGCGAACGGAAACCCGAGGCCGCTGTTGGATCACCTGCTGCACTAGCTGCGCGTTGCCCTCTGTGGTTGCTGTACGCGGTCGCCCTACCTTTCCAGCACGTTCATCCGTCACGTTCCCAGTCCGTTGAAATATTTCAAACAGATCCTTTATTGTATCGCTTTTCGGTCCTTTGGTTATATTAAACCTCCGTTGAAAACTTCGTCTTGTTGCAACAACACTGTGTTGTAGGCGGTGGAATTCCAACACCAGAAAAATCCTCTGTTCTAAGGAATAAACCATGTTGTCTACAGCACACTTGCACGTTGTGAACAGCACACGCTTTCAGCAGAAAGACGACGTACAGAATGGCGCACCCACAGACTGCGTTGTCTTCTATATCTTTCACATCACTTGCAGCGCCATCTGTTGTTGAAAATTGTAACTACTCTAATTTATAAAGTTTGTCCGCCTGAAAATGTACTGTTGTCCCAAGCTTATTGCAACAAACGGTGTATTTCTATCGCTGCTCGTTTAGTTTTTATTGCCGTTTCAAATATACCGGTCATTTTTGAAACACCCTGTATATGATGATCTTCACGGTTATATATACTGTCACATTTTAAAGTACATCTGTACGCTCCCAAAACGAATTGCATATTCAGCGAAGATTAAAGCCATCTTCTCATGTACAGCTCTCTACAGCGACACATCCGCAACCTGCTTGTTGCGAAGAAACGCCGAGCCTGGCGCCAGACATGTACACGACTCAACACCACACTCCCCATCAACTCTTCCAAGTATTGGTCTGCCTTCCACTGCCTTACTGGGAACCGCCCCACCCCCCAGTACCCTCTCCTCCTTAATGACCGTCAATTTCCTGACAACCTCAGTAAGGCCAACCACTTTGCCTCCCACCTCTCTGATGTTTTTTCCATCCCAGATGATCCCCACTTTGATTATTCCCTCTTCCCTGATGTCATGGACCGTATGAATACTTCTGTTCCTCCCCTTGCTCCTAGCTTCCAGTACTTGGGCCACACCCCACCTTCTGCACTTAACACTCCCATCACTACACAGGACATCAGCCTCACACTCCGCACTAAACGCAACACTGCTCCCGGCCACGACTGCGTTACCTACCGCCACCTCAAACACTGCCCTCCCTCCTTCCTTTCCCTCCTTGCCACCCTCTACAATGTCATCCTTGCCACTGGCTTCTATCCCGACCTGCGGAAAACCTCCCGTATCCTGATGTTCTCCAAACCCAATAAGCCTCCATCTGATGCCTCTTCCTATCGTCCTATCTGTCTCACATCGGTGTTCAGCAAGCTCTTGGAATCCATCCTTTCCCGGCGCATCCATCTCCACCTCCACCAAAACCACCTCCTCCCAAACACCCAATGTGGCTTTCGACCTTCCTTCTCTGCTGATGACCAACTCCTCCACCTCACTCATCTCCTCTCCCTCCAGCTTAACTCCTGTCGCTCCGCCATTTTTGTCTCACTTGACCTCGAAAAGGCCTACGACCGTGTCTGGCATCCCGGTCTCCTGTTTAAACTCCAAACCTACGCCCTTCCTATCAACTACATCCGTCTGGTGGCCTCCTTCCTCTCCCACCGCCCTTCCTATGTTACCATCCATCATGCCACTTCCCACACCTTCTACCCCTCTGCCGGTGTGCCCCAGGGCTCTGTCCTCTCCCCTCTCCTCTACCTCCTGTACACGGCAGATATACCCCAACCCCCCCCCTCCAGTACACCTCTTGCAATATGCTGATGACACCGCATTCCTCGCCCTCGCTCCTACCCTCCAACGGTCCCAACGCCTTCTCCAGAATCACCTTGACCTATTTGCTGCATGGTGTAACCAATGGCTCCTGAAACTCAATCCTTCCAAGACCCAGGCAATCATCGTAGGTCGTACCACTCGCTCCTTCCGGCTCCTGGATTTCTCCCTTACTGTCTGTGCACGTCCTGTCCGCCTCACCCCCACCCTCACCTACCTTGGCCTCACCATTGACCGTCACCTCACCTGGATACCTCATCTCCGCTCCATCCAATCCAAAGCCCACAACCGCCTTCGACTCCTCAAACTCCTCTCTGGCCGGACATGGGGGTTGCACCCCTCTACCATCCTCCACACCTACAAATCCTTCATCCGTCCCATCCTCTGTTATGCCAGTCCTGCCTGGATATCTGCCCCCCCCCCCAAATTCTATCAGTCCCTCCAGATCCTTGAGCGTCATGCACTCCGCCTTGCCTTCCGTATCCACCTCCCGTCCCCCATGCGGATCCTCTATGATCTCATTCCTTTCCCCCATCTGCTCCTATTCCTCGAACATATCCGCATCCTCTACACCTACCGCCGTCTCGAACCCCCTCACCCCCTGGTTGCTCCTCTCCTCTCCCATCCCCGCCCCCTGCCACGTCTTCACTGTTGTGTCCCCCCTACCCTCCATCTCTCCACCCTCCATCTCCTTTCCCAAGGTGGCTTCCGTCAACTCCCCCTCCCGGATGATGCCCTCTCTCCCTCCATTTATCCTTCCTATCAACTCTGATCCTCAATCCCCCTCCTTTCCTCTGTCCTTTCCCTGGGCTCCCTCTTCCCCCCTCCCTTCCGTCCTGTTTTCTCCCCACTCAACCTCTCCCTACCTCCCTTCTCCCCCCCCCAGTCCTTTTGTATTCCCCTCCTCTGCCTACCCCACTCCCTGTCGCGTCTGCCCCCCACCCCTCTTATGGGTCCTCATCCTCCTTCAGCTCCTTTCCCGGCTCCCCCCTTCGCTTTTCCTCTCCTTTCCCCCCTTTTTTGTTTTCCCCTCTTCTGTCCAGTTTCCCCCCACCTGCTCCCGCCTGTGGTGTCACATTTGCCCACTTTTTAGTGCAGTGTTCCAGTGACTATTCAGTGTTGTTTGTCTTTCTCGTGTTGCGAACAGAAACCATGCTGTCGCTAGGTGTGAATTTTATGTCCTTTGCGAACAGAATCCAGACTGTCGCCATGTTTTTTTTAATTGTCTATTGTTTTCCCTGTCTGCTTCGTATGTATTTTTCTTAGCATCATCATCCCTCTGTTGTTGTTTTAAGTTCCACGATTTCTTTTCGCCTTGTTACTCTCTAAGTCTCCGATTTTATCGCCTGTTTTTTTTTTTTTATTATTTGTTCTCCTGATCTTTGTCACAAAATCTGTCGGCTGAAGAGCGGCATACTAAGCTGCTGCCAGCCCGCCCCCTTCGGGGGGAGTTGAAATTCAATAAATGAAAAAAAAAAAAAAAAAGTACAGCTCTCTTGCGCCGGCCGGAGTGGCGAAGTGGTTCTAGGCGCTTCAGTCTGGAAGCGCGCGACCGCTACGGTCGCAGGTTCGAATTCTGCCTCGGGCATGGAAGTGTGTGATGTCCTTAAGTTAGTTAGGTTTAAGTAGCTCTAAGTTCTAGGGCACTGATGACCTCAGATGTTAAGTCCCATAGTGCTCAGAGCCATTTGAACCCAGCTTCGGGCATGGATGTGTGTGATGTCCTTCGGTTAGTTAGGTTTAAATACTTCTAAGTCTAGGGGACTGATGACCTCAGATGTTAAGTCTCATAGTGCTTAAATCCATTTGAACCATTTAATTGATGGTTATTCAATATTTACCAACACACTGCGCTGTAGATCAACAGCGCTAATGGCTGCGCTCCTTTGTAGCTGATCAGAAAAACTTAACATTTATATAGGACGAGAATCGTAATGAAACATAACTCCAAACAAAGAAGATTTATTTCAGTGACACAGAGCCCCGTGGGATCAGCCGAGTGGTCTCAGGCGCTGCAGTCATGGACTGTGCGGCTGATCCCGGCGGAGGTTCGAGTCCCCCCTCGGGCATGAGTGTGTGTGTTTGTCCTTAGGATTGTTCAAATGTCTCTGAGCACTATGGGACTTATCATCTATGGCCATCAGTCCCCTAGAACTTAGAACTACTTAAACCTAACTAACCTAAGGACATCACACAACACTCAGTCATCACGAGGCAGAGAAAATCCCTGACCCTGCCGGGAATCGAATCCGGGAACCCGGGCGGGGGAAGCGAGAACGCTACCGCACGACCACGAGCTGCGGACTGTCCGTAGGATAATTTAGGTTAAGTAGTGTGTAAGCTTAGGGACTCATGACCTTAGTAGTTAAGTCCCATAAGATTTCACACACATTTGGACAAGTGACACAGAAACTATGTTTTTCAAATATTAATTAACAACATAATACAGTTTTTTACAAAATGGTTCAAATGGCTCTGAGCAATATGGGACTTAACTTCTGAGGTCATCAGTCCCCTAGAACTCAGAACTATTTAAACCTAACTAACCTAAGGACATCACACACATCCAAGCCCGAGGCAGGTTTCGAACCTGCGACCGTAGCGGTAGCGCGGTTCCAGACTGTATCGCCTAGAACCACTCGGCCACTCTGGCCGGCCCAGTTTTTTACAGACCGCTGTGTTACGAGACATCATTCACATCCGATCAGTACAACAGTTCGAACAAGAAGAAAGATTATTCTAGAAGAATCATAGATAACAAAAGATGGAGATTTTCATTATCTTTTTCCATGGGTAGTGTCTTACATATGATTTGTTACATAATATTAAATTATGTCATTGACAATAATTATTATTTTAGTATCGATGAAGTCCCTTTCATTAATATTCACTCGAATTCCACTCACAAAGCTGTCGCGAATATGTGTCTCAATAAAATATAGGCCTGGATATTTCAATATATACCAGCCTTATCAATGTGATAACATTTGTATAGGGAAAATCGCACACACTGTACAACAGCCTAGCCTCCTTTTAAAACCCAAGAAACCTACACTTGCTGAACACCGTACTTACACTGGTCATTACGCGGATAACACAAAAGTGAAGCTTTTGACCACAGCCTAACCAGACGGTAGCGCCTAGGACCGCTCGGCCACCCCGGCCGGCGTGTTATCTGTGACGCATGCTCATATTACTTCACTGCATATCTTTGAATCACGTGATTTTCACACTACGGCGTATTAAATGTCTCGCTTGGAGCCTCAGAATTGAGTCACCAACTCACGTTGAAGATGGTTGTAAGGTCCACAGCTGAAATATGGGAAGAGAAAGTATTGCTGTCTCCGATGTTCGCCTAGAAGATGATGGATTATTGTACAGGGTGTCCATAAAGTCACTTAAAAAAGACCCTAAGTTGGAAACTATTAGATACGCAGAATCGTGGTTTGTTGTAAAACGTTTAGCAGCACTCAGTGACTTTTTTTCCTTTGTCCTACGTTGCACATTTGTGTTGGGGTGCATCAAAATGCCGCGAGACCAGGAGACGAAGCAATGTGTCAACTGGACTGCCAACGTATCGACGCCAGTATGGGAGGGCAGCAACGGCAAAAACAAGCATAGGATACAGCGGGGCTATTCCGCTCACGGGGCTAATCCGCCTCAAATGAGAAATGTGGTATCAATGCGCTAGTTTCTCATAGAGTCAAGGTCGTTTTGCCTTCCTTGTAGTAAGAGTGTTTTCAGTTGAGTTATTGACGGGGCAGAAAAACGAACTGTAGAGGTAAGTGAATCGGCATAGATTATTGCCACAGTTAAAGAACACAACCTAACAAATTAATGTGTTCTATGCACAATAACGTGAAATTTTAAACTTTTATTCTTATTTGTATGAGAACACAGGTTATGTAGTTTGTGTATCAACAATTGTAGCTGGCTTTTTCCAGAAAGCTCTGATGTACCGCATCTTTCGAAATGTCTGTACATGGGGCTACTTCGCCCCGTACATGTGGAGCTATTCCCGCGCAGTCAAATTATTAGTTTAACCGATGTTTTACTGAGAAATTCTAGAGAACACGTTTTCTTGGTTCGTTCCAGATTGTCCATAGTTACAGAAGGAAAAAGCCAAGTGCTACATGCTCCGAGGAAGATATGAAATTTAAGCAGTAACAAGTGTTATAAGCAGCTCTTCTGAATAACAATGTACTACATGGTTTAAGGAGTTGGTGTTGGTGCAAATGATGAAAAATATTTACTTGTGTTAATGCTTCTGATGTTGACATTGGAATACATTGGGTGGAACAGCCTCTTGACTGAGTGGAATACCCCCACCATTTTTATGTATTGTGATTTCTGCCTTTTTCAGATGTTTGTTTAATACTTTGCTCGTGTAAAGAAGTTTCGAGCTTGTATATTCTGGAATTTATTCACGATTAACATTTCATAATTGTATTATATTGACTCTCTCCTGCACTGAAACCTGAGCGGAGGCGGACAATATGCATACATAGGTGAAGGTGGGGGGGGGGGGGGGGGGTGCCAGTACAGGAGTTTCTAAAAAATTACGTTATATTATATTGTGCTTACATTTGAAGTAGGTAGAGTAGCCTCGGTGTAACGCATTAAGTTGAGTCAAAATGTTTAAAGAAACAGGTAGCGTCAAAGACATTACTCGAAGGAAAGTCACCTTGTGTCACGTGTCGACAGTGTGGAAGCTGCATTTCAGCTCAGCCCCACTGTGTCATTTCGTCTTGCATCACGTGAACTGCAGGAAGCAAAATCAACTGTTCATAAAATGTAATGTCTTCTTGGGCACAGTAGGCAAATTGTCCAAGCATTGCAGTGAACCGACCGTCCTCTGCAGTATGCATTTGCGTGTTCCACGCTGACCTCCACAGGAGCCGACAACGACTGCCCGAAAATGTGCCTGTGTGCAGGCGAAGCAACGTTCCACAGTTCCAGAATCGCCACAACATTAGGTTCAGATGGCTCTGAGCACTATGGGACTAAACTTCTGAGGTCATCAGTCCCCTAGAACTTAGAACGACTTAAACCTAACTAACCTACGGACGTCACATACATCCGTGCCCGAGGCAGGATTCGAACCTGCGACCGTAGCGGTCGCGCGATTCCAGACTGTAGCGCCACTCCGATAGGCCCCACAATATTAGGATTTGAGGCTTGGAGAGCCCACGTAGCGCACCTGAACACGTCGGTGATAGCCTGAACCATAATTATACATGACTGCTTGACAATTCGTAGAGTTCAATGGTGCGCTGTATCTGCATATGTTCAGGTCACTTATAAACCCACACAACTGGTATCGCAACTTTAAAGTTGCTGGCCGTTCGGTTCTAGGCGCTTCAGTCCGGAACCACGAGACTGATACGGTCGCAGGTTCGAATCCTGCTTCGGGCATGGATGTGTGTGATGTCCTTAAGTTAGTTAGGTTTAAGTAGCTCTAAGTTCTAGGGGACTGATGACATCAGATGTTAAGTCCCATAGTGCTCAGAGCCATTTCAAGCATTTAAAGTTGCACTTTCTGGTGCAAACATAAATTCTATGTCAGGTTACAGAATGCCACAGAGTAACTATTGGCGTAGCTAGGTAAAATTTTCAGCTCTCCTCAGCTGATAAAAAACCATTGTAAATTGATAAATAAGACCATCGTCAATGATGAAAAGTGTATATACCTCTACACACTTCTAATTTAAAAACTGTTCACTCTATGAATTGTCAAGAAATCATGTGTAACTGTTTTAGCTGTGGTTGACCCAATTTTAAAATCATCTGAAACGTAATGTTTGGTGTAGCCTAATATAGAATGGGGCGATAGGCTCATTTTTCTTCCGAGAGAAAGCCATAATAGTAAATGTTTACTTAGAAACTTCGAACAGTAGGTGCTACCACTGACTGCAGAGCTGTAACCATCTATCGTCTTCCAGCTCGATGGTGCACCCGCACAGTGGAGCTGGCTCTTGGGCACGTTCTGAGTGACACATTTCCAGAGACGTGGATTGGTCGTGATTGTTCCCATCGCATGGCCACCGTGCTCTCCACATGTCACACCATTAGACTTTCCTTTACGGAGTTACGTCAAGTATCGCGTGTTGGCAACACCACTCAATGACAGTGCCACTCTTCGTGCTCGAATAAGTGAAAGAATCGGAACTGCCCAAGCTGCAGTGCTGACCCACGCATGAACAGAACACCACTATCTTCGTGTTATTCTACGAGTGACGACTGGAGCACATACTGAAATTCTGGCATAACAAAAAAAATCTTTGAGAGCTACTATACGTTTTACAACAAACCAACATGCTCCAGTAATTTTTAGCTCATGATTTTTTTAAATTGTAACCAGATTACATGGACACACTGTATATTCTTCATTAAATAAGAACGTGGAACTCAACATGTTGTCGTTAAAACACTGATGATAACCAATAGTTTGGCCTCCGCTGGTGGTCGACCATTCAGCGTCCTCGGTTACGCAGGCAGGCTTGTTGCGTTCGCGAATTGGAAATCCAGGAACCGATTTAAAGGCATTTACGTACACTGCGCATTCTCGGAAGGGAGTGGAGCAGAGTGTGGCGTGTGGCAAGTGGCGAGGGGAATTCGCTGGCGGCGTTCCTAGTGCCGGCTCTCGACGTCCCGGGACAGCCAGGGACACGGCCGGCCGAGTGTTCACTCGCATTCCGAAACGTCGCGGCGGTGACCGAGCGATAAATGAAGGCTGCAGGCAGCAGGCTGCTGCTGCCTTTGATGTGGCAGCGACTTTAATTGCGACGGGGCCAGCCCGCAGGAATGCGCACGCCGAGACCGAGCGCCACATCTACAATTCATAAAGAGTCGCCTGGCAATTACTGCTCCGCCGCCAGAGGCGCTGTCGGCGTTCTCGGGGAGGCTGACAGCTGGCAAGACACAGCCGCCAACTCGCTGCACAGCGAACGTGAGAGAATCGGAGATATAGCATTAGCTCGAGGTATCACGCACTGATTGTCGTGAAACATCAAATCTTAGTTTCCATGCGAGGGGTAATTGTAAACAAGGCGCCGGTCGTACATTCGCGAGGATCCCGAAAACATACATAAAAAAATACAGGACACGAAGAGAGAGTGTGTCGAGACGATAAGCGATTTTCATCATCTCACTTAGTGACAATGTGACAATGTTAACTGGAATACACTCTTTCAAATTCTAAAGGTGGCAGGGGTAAAATACAGGGAGTGAAAGGCTGTTCACAATTTGTACAACAACCAGATGGCAGTTATAAGTGTCGAGGGGCTCGAAAGGGAAGCAGTGGTTGGGAAAGGAGTGAGACAGGGTTTTAGCCTCTCTCCGATGTTATTCAATCTGTATATTGAGCAAGCAGTAAAGGAATCAAAAGAAAAATTCGGAGTAGGTATTAAAATCCACGGAGAAGAAATAAAAACTTCGAGGTTCGCCGATGACATTGTAATTCTGTCAGAGACAGCAAAGGACCTGCAAGAGCAGTTGAACGGAATGCACAGTGTCTTGAAAGGAGGATGTAAGATGAACATCAACAAAAGCAAAACGAGGATAATGGAATGTAGTCGAATTTAGTCGGGTGATGCTGAGGGAAGTAGATTGGGAAATGAGACACTTAAAGTAGTAAAGGAATTTTGCTATTTGGGGAGCAAAATAACTGATGATGGTCGATGTAGAGAAGATATAAAATGTAGACTGGCAATGGCAAGGAAAGCGTTTCTGAAGAAGAGAAATTTGTTAACATCGAGTATAGATTTAAGTGTCAGAAAGTCGTTTCTAAAACTATTTGTATGGAGTGTAGCCATGTATGGAAGCGAAACGTGGACGATAAATAGTTTGGACAAGAAGAGAATAGAAGCTTTCGAAATGTGGTGCTACAGAAGAATGGTGAAGATTTGATGGGTAGATCCCATAACTAATGAGGAGTTATTGAATAGAATTGGGGAGAAGGGGAGTTCGTGGCACAACTTGACAAGAAGAAGGGTCCGGTTCATAGGACATGTTCTGAGGCATCAAGGGATCACAAATTTAGGATTTGAGGGCACCGTGGAGGGTAAAAATCGTTGAGGGAGACCAAGACATGGATACACTAAGCAGATTCAGAAGGATATATGTTGCAGTAAGTACTGGGAGATGAAGAAGCTTGCACAGGATAGGGTAGTATGGAGAGCTGCATCAAACCAGTCTCAGGACTGAAGACTACAACAACAACAACATTTAGTGGTACACTTAGAATTGTGCAAGATTTCAGAGAGAAACTGAAGCTAAAATTGGATTTAAGACACAAGGTATAACTGTATCTAGGCTGCGCTACAAAGCAGGCAACAATAGTAATAAATATTTGGAATCCAGGGTCTTTAAGGTCATCTTCCACGACTGTGCAAGGTTTTGTGCCGGTCAGACGGCGAGGAACTTTAAGATTCGCTTCAGAGAAAACATTCGCATCCCGGATAAGTGCCCACGATACACAAAGGAAGAACTTGTAGCAGGAAATATGCAAGATAACTCCGAAGCGTTGCTATAGGGCATCGAAGGGACAAGTATTGAACCTATTGGAGGAAAGGGAGGTCTACATATATGCTCCAACTGAAAAGGAGACCTTCACTGTAGCTGCGTTGTACGTAATCCCAATGGGTGAACGTGTTTACCGAGAAATGGCGTGTTGGTATTCCCAGTTGCACAAGTGGAATTAACGGCTTCGCTGCAATTTCCTCATTTCTGGAGAGTTGTTTCAGCAGTTCGCTGCATGATGGACTCCTCCCGACCAGCATACAGAACGTTCATCCAATTTCTTGACACAGAAAAGGAGTATGCTTTAAAAATTTATCGTAGGATGGAAAAGGAGTACGGATTGCAGTGTCTCGCACAGTGCACAATATTTAGGGGGCGTCAGCATTATTAGGCTGTACATATAAACGTCACGGACATGCCACGCCGTGGGTAGCCGCACGTTGTCATCACCAGCGCAACGGTTTCGGCTGTGGAAGAGTGCATACGGATGAAGCGTCGGATCACCAAATGCGACACTGCAGAGATAGAACTGTACATCACATATTCCACGAGAAGTTCCATTTTGGCAAATTTTGTGCACAGTTGGTTCCCAAGCGTCTTTCAGAGAATCAGAAGATGCTGAGAATGGCCGTTTATCTGACTTGTCTGTTGAGATAAATGGAGCAAGGAATGGATTTCATTGCTCACATTGTGACACGTGATGAAACGTGGTGTCACAACTTCGACGCTGACTCCAAACAGGTGAGCATGTAGTGCCGCATGACGGCTCCCCATGTCCAAAAACAGTCCACTCTAACCCGAAGGCTGGAAAATTGATGGGTGGTTTCATTTTTGACGAGAAGCACTTATATACAGTCTACCACATCGTGCTACAGTTAATAACGTGCAGTATTACAACACTTGCTAAGGTTCAAACAGACCATCAAGAACAAGCATAGGGGCAAGTTGTCGAATGGCATAATGCTTCTCTAGTACAACGCTAGGCCACTTGAGGCAAAGAAGACACTCAAGCTCCTTCAGAAATATCAATGGGAGGTCCTGGAAAATCCTCTTTATGGCCCCAATATTACCCCGTGTGAGTGGCATATCTTCGGACACAATTTCTTAAAAGTCAGAGGCTCGTTCAGACGCCATGGAAAACTGGATGCCTCGGCAAACCCAGGAGCTCCTACACTGAAGCCATCCATTCCCATCCTATGGACCGGGATCATTTTATCAATGTCAGCAGCAATTATCTAAAGTTGTACTGTTCTACATGATCTATAATTGCAGCATCTTTCGCAGAGTTCCCAGAGCTGATCAGGATCCTTTGGTCTGGAGGCGAATGGAAGGTCTCAACCAAAGATTTCGTCTTGGCTGCAGATTTCTGGGCCTGCGTTGTCGGATGGGGAATTGTAGGACTCTTCTTGAAAGGTCTGAGGTGCTCTACGAAACGGAAGCAGCTACTCGGGTAGCAGAGTACTTGTGCAATGCACGTGTGATACTTTCATCCTAGCTTGGCGTTTGAGATACTCTGATAAACACTCGTCAGTGGACACACAGATAGCGAAATCAGGCCACGCACAGAAAAAGGATGGTTCGTCTGTCAAAATTTTATCAGTGAACTGCCAAGATATTCGTCACGAAGTTCCCGAATTTACTGCGCTCCATGAAATTTTTCCTGCTCACATTATTGTCGGGACCGAGAGCTGGCTGAAGCCTGAAGTAAAGGTTTTTAAGTGGTATAGGTTAACTGCCGTCTTCAGCAACTGTAGTAACAGCCTTATTAATAGCAGACGTCTTTAGTTTTGTTTTAAAGGATCTTCAGTGGTGATGGTAACAATATGGTTTTCTTCTTACAAGTTTGTTTTTTTATGGTCATTAACTGTTCACAGGCTTTACGTATTACTACAAAGTTTTTATTCTTGTCGTTACATTTTTTTGTTTGTTTGTGGCATTTTTTCGCCTTCCACATGTATGTGTTGAGTATTTGCACGCAGCACTCAACACATTTACAGTTGTGTGTTGGGAAGTATCCCTGTACTCAGTCCATTTCGCGTGTTTTGTTTTGCTATTGCGGGAAGCGTTCGTCTTTTGGTTGTTTTGATAGTGGTGGAGGTGTCACTCCCGTTCTGTGAACGTTTATATTTTCCGACTAGGAAGGGGAGAGAGAGAGAGAGAGAGAGAGAGAGAGAGAGACGGACATACATTTTGTATTATCACTTTCTTAATAAGTTAATTTACCTTTATTTTTTAAAAGTGGGTGTATTTATCTTTGTTTGTGTGTGTGAGTAAAGGGAGCTAATACACTATGTGATCAAAAGTATGCGGAGACCTGACTGAAAATGACTTACAGTTTCGTGGCGCCCTTCATCGGTAATACTGGAATTCAATATGGTGTTGGCCCACCCTTAGCCTTGATGACAGCTTCCACTCTCGCAGGCATACGTTCAATCAGGTGCTGGAAGACTTCTTGGGGAATGGCAGCCCATTCTTCACGGAGTGCTGCACAGAGGAGAGGTATGGATGTCGGTCGGTGAGGCCTTGCACGAAGTCGGCGTTGTAAAACATCCCAAAGGTATTCGTTAGGATTCAGGGCAGGACTGACATGTGTGGGCCTATGATTTCAAGGCCACTGCTAACAGAGCAACAAAAGAAAACGTCTGAAGCCAGAATTCTTACATATGCAGATAGTTTCAAGGATTGTAATCAGTCAGCTGTAACAAAACCTAGAAACAAGAACTTAAAGAGGTTTTTTTCACATATCGTCAGAAAAAGCCCGACAGTTGTATGGGAAGGCCATAGAGTGGTGCGATGAACATGACACTGAAAGAAGAAAAGTTCAGTACCTTAATGAACCAATTTATTAAATTATTATTTGTTCAGCTGTTTAAATAAACAAGAACAGTACTTCCATAAAATTATTAATCTGTAGATGTTCAGTTTTACACATTTTTCGTTTGCAACTGAAAACTGATAGAAACATTATTCCGCCGCTGTATTTCAATGAGATGACAAAAGTCACGGGATACCTTCTGATATCGTCTTAAACTTCCTTTTGCCTTGTGTAGTGCACGGAATCAACAATCGTTGGAATTCCCCTGCAGAAATATTGAGCCAATGCTGCCTCTTTAGCCGTCCACAACAGTGAAAGTGTAGCCGATGCCATGATTTTATCACATACTGACTTCTCAGTTATTCCCGTAAATGTTCCAATGAATTTACGTCGGGCGAACTGGCTAGCCAAAATATTCTCTCGAAATTTCCAGAATGTTCTTCAAATCAATAGCGAACAGCTGTGGCCCAGTGACATGGCACAATTGTCATCCATAGAAATCCCATCGTTGTTTGGAAACATGAAGTCCATGAATGGTTACAAATGGTCTTCACTTAACCATTTCCAGTCAATTGTCTTTTCAGTTGTATCAGAGGAAGCAGAGATCATCGCATGTAAACACATCCCAAACCATCTCGGAGCCACCATTAGCATGAATAATGCCTTGTTGAAAGCTTGGGTCCATGGCTTCGTGGGCTCTGCACCACTTTCTAAACCTACGATCAGCTCTTAGCAACTGAAATTAGGACTCATCTGACCAGGCCACGATTTTTCAGTTGTCTAGGACCCAAGCGACATGGTCACAAGTCCACGAGAGGCGGTGCAGGCTATGCCCTCCTGTTAGCAAAGACACTCGCGAATGTCGTCTGCTGCCGTAGCCCAGTAGCGCAAACTTTCGCCGCACTGTCCTAACACATGAGTTCATCGTACGTCCCACACTGATTTCTGTGGTTATTTTACACAGTGTTGCTTGTCTGTAAGCACTGACAACTCTACGCAAACGCCACTGCTCGCGGTCGGTAAGTGAAGGCAGTCGGCCACAGCGTCGTCCGTGGTGAGAGCTAATGCCCGAAATTTGGCATTCTCGGTACACTCTTGACAATGTGGATCTAGGAATATTGAATTCTCAAACTATTTCAAATGTTCAAATGTGTGTGAAATCTTATGGAACTTAACTCCTAAGGTCATCAGTCGCTAAGCTTACACACTATTTAACCTAAATTATCCTAAGGACAAACACACACACCCATGCCCGAGGGAGGACTCGAACCTCCGCCGGGACCAGCCGCACAGTCCATGACTGCAGCGGTTCAGACCGCTCGGCTAATCCCGCGCGGCTCTAACAATTTCCACGCTAACTGTAATTATAAGATCTATAACATCACCTATGGCACAGGACTTTCCCATTACGTCCAACGCTCTGGTGCTATTCCAATGCCGGAGAGCCCTGGCAGTAGAGACAACGTAAGGGAAAATAAGCAGGACATATGAATTGAAGTTTGTGTTGTGGAGGGCAGTCAACTTGAGTAGTTTGTGCAGCAATGCTAATCGTAGTGCCGTGGAATTGTAATGGTTAGCATTTCAGCCGAATCTGTAAAAAGATCCGGGTTCGAGTCCTAACCGCAGCGCAAATTTTAATTCATTTCTTCTGCTTCAATCATTATCGTAGATAAAGAAGAGACTTAAATGTCTCAGGGAAAAATATAACTAACGATTTCCGAAATGGAATATACCGAGCGTCTAGCTCCAGCTACATTCCGCCTTCAAAATACTAGTTTCTGTCGTGCGGCCATATTCACGTCGGAAACATTTTCACTTGTATCGCCTGAGTACAAATGATACTCGTAGCTCCGCCATTGCACTGCTCTTTTGTATCTTGTGTAGACGATACTAATGCCATCTGTATATGTACATATTGCTATCCCATGACTCCTCAGTGTAGGTATCTGGGGTTCATTTGTGAAATATAATTTTGTAAGAAATCAGCTAAGTATAGTGTTCAACAACAACAACTGCGAGCACCTGTCCCTTAGAGTCCGCTCTCGATCGTTGCTATCCGAGCACAACTAAAGGCCTAACTAAGTCTTTCAATGCCACTGAGGTTGAATGCCATTGAGGTTCTTATAAGAGACGAGGAGCATGAAAGGGAAGCAGTGGTTGGGGAGGGAGTGAGGGTTGTAGCATATCCCAGATGTTATTCAATCTGTATATTGAGCAAGCAGTAAAGGAAACAAAAGAAAAATACGGAGTAGGTATTAAATCCATGGAGAAGAAATAAAAACTTTGAGGTTCGCCGATGACATTGTAATTCTGTCAGAGGCAGCAAAGGACTTGGAAGAGCAGTTGAACGGAATGGACAATGTCTTGAAAGGAGGATATAAGATAAACAGCAACAAAAGCAAAACGAAGATAATGGAATGTAGTCGAATTAAATCGAGGGATGCTGCCGGAATTAGATTAAGAAATGAGACACTTAAAGTAGTAAAGGAGTTTTGCTATTTGGGGAGCAAAATAACTGATGATGATCGAAGTAGAGAGGATATAAAATGTAGACTGGAAATGGCAAGGAAGGCGTTTTTGAAGAAGAGAAATTTGTTAACATCGAGTTTTGATTTAAATGTCAGGAAATTGTTTCTGAAAGTATTTGTACGGAGTGTAGCCATGTATGGAAGTGAAACGTGGACGATAAATAGTTTAGACAAGAAGAGAATAGAAGGTTTGGAAATGTGGTGCTACAGGAGAATGCTGAAGATTAGATGGGTAGATTACATAACTAATGAGGAGGTATTGAATAGAATTGGAGAGAAGAGAAATTTGGGGCACAACTTTACTAGAAGAAGGGGTATTATGAGGCGTTAAAGGATCACCAATTTAGTATTTGAGGGCAGCGTGGAGGGTAAACATCGTAGAGGGAGGCCAAGGGATGAGTACACTAAACAGATTAAGAAAGATGTAGTTGGCAGTAGGTACTGAGAGATGAAGAAGCTTGCACAGGATAGAGTAGCATGGAGAGCTGCATCAACCAGTCTCTGGACTGAAGACCACAACAGCAACTACACCCTACGGGGCGCGCTGGAAGATTACACGAGGAAAAAAGTAAGAAATCCCGTTTCGAGTTCCGATTTCGTACCAGTTTTCAATTGTCTCAACTTATTCATTACAAAAGTGCCTAGTACTAGTGGTGATCGAGACCAGTCCTCGGTCCAGCAGTTACGCAAGTCGACCTCTGAGCCACTAAGACGGACTCGAGAATAAGCACGGGCTCCCATCAGCCGCTTTCGCGCACCTAATAGCTTCAATAGCCTCCTTCGACGCTAAGCGGCAGTACATCCTCGTTATGAGAACTCGGTTGCGCAGGCGTATCCCTTTGACCCGGCCGCCATCTGGAAGGCGCGCGGCGATTTACTGTGTGTGTTCGGCGGGGCACTGCAGAGCGGCGAGAGGCGAGCGTTGCGCAGTCTGCGGAGAGGATCGCCGAGGAGCTGGGCGGGGATGGAAATGGGCGTGTCGGGTCGCGGCCGGAATGTGAGCACCCTGCGGCCGGCTCCGATCCCACTCTCCACTGGCGCAACGGCGCGCCTGACGGACACTGGTGCACCGGCGAAACCGCCGTAAAAATACTCGCCCTCCGCCTGCAGCGTTAGCGGGCGCGATGCTTATCGCCCGCTCCCTTAAGTACTGTCCGGTCGACGCACCCGCGAACCGGCCGGTATCCCTCACTGGACTGCGAGATACCAGACAGGGAGCGCGTTTCGTCACAAGACGAACGCGGTGGAAATCGTTCCGTAGCCGGCGTCATCGCGCTGCGCCGTGTGGCAATAGCGGAGAGCGATGGGCCCGCCTGCATTTCAACGACTGTTCTCCGGGATGTATAACTTTGCGCAACAGCGGCGAAAATTATAATAGCTGTCGGAAACACCGTGCTTCTTCACCTGGAGACGTCCACGGTCATTGCCTCGTGGTTCGCGAGAAGATGGAAAATATTCGTACGAGCAGGTTTTTGGAAGGAAACTTATGTGGAAGTTCCGGAAATAAAAGTGGAAAGAAGCAGCACACATGAAATACAAGGTGGAAACGAACTTGTAACATAATTTCCCGGTCGTGCCTCTGTAGTTTCCGGTAACAAGAGAAAGAGTGAAAATGAGCGACTGGTCTTTGCCTAATCCCTAATCCTCTTCAATGGGTTGTGTTGGAGGCCTACGAGGCTAGCTAAAGAGTATGATTTTCCAAGCATAACCGGTGGGTAAAAGCACTGCTAGAAAGAAATATTCGAAATGTCCTAACAAGTAGCTACATTTTCGGGTGGAGTGATTGAGCGAGAAAGAAATGGCCCATGAAATTTCCTGCATGCGGCTACTCATTCTGAAGGCTTAAACAGCTGTAGCTTGTGTGTGTGTGTTTGTGTGTGTGCAACATCTCATCCTAATCTATTGGATCGATTACTGTCAGACTTCGTACACTTATCACTTACCGTCTGTAAAGAAACACTGTGGTGTTAAAAGCGACCTACCTCTTATGAGGTGATGGGGGTGAAAAGAAACTTAGCTCACGGCTTGCAAATAACCTTTATACATACATTCATCCAATATTTGCAAATGAGAGCACTTAGCGTCTGGCAAGCTTTACACATAATTTCAAACCTTTACGAAGCTTTCCCTCACTCACAACTCATTCGAAATTACGAAAGGGAAAAAGTTTATCACTTATTACATTTTATCTGTTCATGAAATGAAACTGCAGCATCAGTCACGACGTTCTACTTCATTGCTTCCTTACTACTAAATCTATTCTCAATGCGTTTTGCAGACGTTATTCACATATACCACCAAATGTACTTCCAAAATTATATTATTATACGTTGCACAGTACAGGAGATATGACTTCATTAAACTGTGATGCGTGAAAAATCTTCCGTATCAAATATGACATTCTATTTTATTACTTTTTTCCAGCAAACTCTGTTGGCAACATATTTTGGATGCAGTATCCGTATATACCACTGAAGTTAAGAACAAAATTATATCAATGTAGGACACATAGCTCAGGACACATAGCTCAGGACACATAACGTCATAAACACTGGGTTGCGCGGAAGACAAGAATTTCGTAAAACAGACAGCAAGTTGCCCAGACTACACTCGTGTTGTGTTTCATACTGAGACCACTTCGCAACTTCCAACATACTTTAAACATAATTTCAGACGGTTCCCTAATTTCTTTCTCGTTTACTTACTCATTGTCAAATCCTTAACACATTAAGTCGTTTTTTAAGTAAACAAATGTTTGAAGCTGTTTTATATAGGGGAGTTGAAGTGTTATAGAATTAGGGATTTAATGATTGCTTACTGTACGGGAAGAACCACTGTGGAGCTATGATCCACCTACAACCCATAGAGATGAGAGGAAAAGGGAGAGACATTAAAGTAAAATTCGCGAATTTATTAGATGATTACATGACTTCGTATTTGTATAAAAATACTGTCAAAATAAAATTCACGATTATCATTAGTAGTTGAGATGGGGTGACATAAAAATGTAGCAAAACCACCTCTTAGAATTTATTTTCTGTATTTCGTTGATTTGGAGAACTGTTAAAGGTGTGACGTGCAATTTGTCATTTATGTGTGCTCTTCAGTGTTTCAACCAGATCGCGAAAATGAGCGGTCCTGCGAACCAATATTTTGTTTCATGATCTAGGACCAGACTACACGACTGAATACCAAAGGTAATTTTATCGTCCTCTCTGGCGTCGTATGGAGTAAAACACCAGAGAAATAGACGTACTTGTATGACATTAATGTCACATATTGAGGCGTAGCGCCTTTATATCGGTCCTGTCTGGAGCCTGTGTATCGGGAGAACGATTCATGCGTGCACATTGACAGATGGTCTGTAGCGTAGTTCTAATTTGCATCCACCAGAATACAGTAGCGGACAGAGACATTCAGGAAACGGGTCAAGAGAATGTTTTGTGAATTGTTCTGTTTCTTGAAGGCTTTTTTGTTTATTTATCTTTGTACAGTTTTGTATATGTTTTTAGTAGTGTGAATGATGCGTGAATGTGGTCTAAAGTAAATGTTTAGATCGTTGTTATACTGATAAACGCTGTACGGACTAGCGTGAGAAATTTTTAAGACAGTGTGAAAGCAGATGACGGGGAATTTTGTATCATATGTTAAATAAGTTTAAGGTAAAACGAAAGTTAATTTGAGTGAACTTGAAAATCGTTAATAACGTAAAGTATAAATAAAATATCAAAATGTTAAATATTTAATTTGGAAGAAAGTAAGATTCGAAAGTGTGTTATTTCTTGATTGGTTAGTCATGAAAAGCGCGGACCAACACGGGAGAATAATATTTTTCTATTTGACTTAAAGAAAACTGACCAATCTGAACGGAGTATTCTTCACGCGTCCTTAGTCTTGGAGATAAAAAAAAAATGGCTCTGAGCACTATGGGACTTAACATCTATGGTCATCAGTCCCCTAGGACTTAGAACTACTTAAACCTAACTAACCTAAGGACATCACACACATCCATGCCCGAGGCAGGATTCGAACCTGCGACTGTAGCAGTCGCGCGGCTCCGGATTGAGCGCCTAGAACCGCTAGACCACCGCGGCCGGCTCTTGGAGATAGAGAATGCTTACAACAGTCTAGGGGGACACTGCTTAGTGCAGAGTGAAGCCATTAGGTAGGTGCAGGTGTATTCTAAGGATCGAGCAGGATTTAGTGAGGTTTATTAGAAAACGGTAAACCCCTTTTTCTTCAAATGGAAATTTGAAGGATGGAGTTCATGTGTGTGTTCATCACCTCTTTGACTTCACACTGTTATTCTATTTAGATTATGGAGTTGATTATTGGCGGAAGAGACAAAAAACCATTCTGAGACGATTCTGTCATTGCTTGCACCTCACGTTTTATAATCTGATGGTCGGATCCGACAGTTCTTCCAAAGTAGCCGGCAGGGCACTGATTAGTGGTGTGTGACAAGTGACAATTTTAAATCTGTCTCACAGGTCAAAGCAAGGCTGGCAACCTCTACGTAAAGTGATAGTATCTGCGTAGCTGTGCGTACATAGCCCCAGTCTGCCAAGAAATGGCACAGAGAAAGTCTGTGGAGCAGTAGGTCTTGGGATTTGTGTCTTGCGCTGCTCATTGCTGAGAGTGTATGGATTCTGGCCGTGGCCCTTAGTCGGTCTTCGCCCGACGCTGCAGCAGCCGCGAGGCTAGGATGACGAGGGACGTATGGAACCCCACTGAGAAAACTTCGAAATCTGTTCAGGGATATTTTCTGAGTGTTTTGGTACCAACGGAAAAAGCACCTATCGGAACATCAAAAATACGAATATGTTCCTGTTTATTTTAAAGACTCTGACTGAAAAATGGGGTTCCAGCTTCGCCATTCAACCTTCCTCAGTACCATAAAAAATTTTCCCAAATAGTTTGCATGCGAAGATATTAGCGTTTTCCTTAACACGAAACTCACCTCAAACATCCAGAATCTCCTCTAGCTGTAACTCACTCAGAGCCACAAGGCCATCGCAGTTAAGGCACTCAAACCCAACAACTCCCAGTTCCCCCTTCTCATTCATTCATCTATTCAGTCCAACCCACTGCTATTATCTCTTTGTGTCTCTCTGTCATTGTCTCCTGTGTCACTGCTGCAGTCATCTTCGTTCTATCCTACAACTGTTGTCTCCTCCCACTGTCATTGTCTCCCTCTTGCTTTGTCTTACTGCTAACATTTAATTCATTCCTTCCTACTACTGTCGTATACTCTGTCTCTCATTATCACTGTCTCTCATCCACATCCACTTTCTCTTTTCCTTTATTCCTCCCTCCCTCGCACCGTCTCCTTAACGCTTTTTCCAGCGCTGTTCTGCCACTGTCAACTATACTGCAATACTACAGTGTTACTCACTTCCTCTCACACTACTATTGTCTCCTTAGCTCATTCTGTAACACAAACGCTGGATTCTACCGTCCAGTATTTATTACTTTTCCGTGTCTTTCCCACAGTCACTGTCTTCTTATCTCTCAGCATAAATTTTTGAAAAAAAATTTGAAAGGTGCTGAGGAAGGTAGAAAGGATGCAGCATGAACCCCAGTTCTCAGTCAGTCTTTTAAATAAACAGGAACATATTCGCATTTTTTGTGCTCCGATAGAAGCATCTTTCCGGTGTTTGTCTCCTTTTTCTTGCCGCTCCAGGGAATGTAACTTAAATTAGAGGAAATATATTGGTTAGTAAAATTTAGATAGTTCACTTATGTGAAAATGAAATAACTCAAAACTAATTTTACACCTCATACCAGATTTTACGTGCAAAGTATTTTACATGTTTTCATTACAACAACCTGGGGCTCCCACATGATAACAGAGACATTATACAGTATGTTTCTCCGTGCTGTGATACTTTATAGAGATACGTTTTCGCCTCACTCCGGATTTTAAATGCGTATTTTACATGTCTCGTGTGGGGTTGCTAGTCCCCCATCGGGCGCCTCCCCACGTGGCGGATAGGGGAAAGCCTCTCAGACATGGGTGGCACCGGGGTAATGAAATATCCGGGGCGGATCAGAACTAGCAACGTGGTGGCGTCTGTACTCCAGTGGAGCGGTCTACCAAAGGCGTCTGTAACACATGTCAGGGGCGGCCTGGAAATTATATCGCCAATCCGTTCTGAAGCAAGGGTGGCGATTATGCTTCTCACCTTCGAGATATGTTGTGTGACATTAATGTTAAATTTTCCGGAGTAATAGCCCCACAGTCGGATCTCCAGGTGGGAGCAACTTTGATGTCCCAAACACCAAGAGGTGCTGAGAAGAAGATACAGGCAACGACAGACTAGAAGAGATCGAGAAAGAGCTTGCAAAAATCAACTGGAGTATTGTTGGTTTCAGCGAAGTACGCCGAAAACGGGAAGACTATCTCCGTTTGCACTCTGGCAACTTGTTTTACTTTTGTGGCGACCCAGAAGGAAAACTCAATGGAGTTGGGTTCTTAATCAACAAGAATATTGCTGACAGAATATCTGTCTTAGAAGGAACTTCCAGCAGGACAGCTTGAATGGTGCTGAATGTGTCGAATAGGTATAAAATACAGATTTTTCAGGTGTACGCTCCCACCTCAGGACACCCTGACGAAGAAATTGAATTTTATGAAAGTCTGGATAGCACCTGTAAAAAAGGTAGCGCTTGTCACTTCCAGGTGGTCATTGGCGATTTCAATGCAAAAGGTGGCACCAAGAAACGAGACGACACAGTGGTGGGCAACTATGGGACTGAAGACGGAAACGATACAGGTGAGAGATTAGTCCAGTTCGCTCAGTACACCAATATGTCCATCATGAATACGTTCTTTAAGAAGCACCCTGACCGAAAATGGTCTTGGAAGAGCCCAAATTTCAGTGTCAAAAATGAGATAGACTTTATTCTGTCAAACATTCCGCAAATTGTAAAAGACGTATCAGTGCTAAATCAGTTCGGCACTGGCAGTGATCAGCGTCTTGTGAGAGCAAGGGTCGAACTCAATGTAAGAAATGAAAGGAATAAACTTATGAAAGGGAGGAGAAGGGTAGTCAACCTCAAAAACCTGGAATAACATCCCACTAAATTCCAAGAAGTCCTCCAAAGCAAGTTCCACGTAACTAAAGATGGTGATCTGACGTAAATGATTGTTTCAAGTGCACAAGAAGTTGGTGGCCAATGCCAAAAAAATAAACAACCAAAGAAATTCAGTGCCAAAACTGAAACCCTTTTACAACAGAGGAAAGAAATGAAAATCCAAACCGATCGTGACATGGTAGCGTATTCCGAACTATGTAAGGCAGTGCGAAGAGAAATAAAAACTGACAAACAGAAATTCACTGGAGACACCTTACGAGCAAGCTTGGAGAACAAGATAAGTTTAAAGTCAGCCAAACGCAAACTCACAATCGGTAAAAAGCAGATCATCCCACTCGATGGAAATGACAGTCGAATCATTGAAAAGGAGGAGGTTTTGAAGCTCATCAGAGACTTTTATAGCAATTTGTATAGCAATCCAAGGGAAAATTTGAGTGTATCCAAATGATGTACTTAGCGTTCCAGATATACTCCCATCGGAAGTCAAGTGTGCTCTAGATAGCATGAGGAAGGGAACAGTGCCGGGTGATGATGAGCTCAGTGTTGACATCCTCAAACTGGCAGGAGAGGTAACAATAAATCACTTGGAAAAAGTATTTACGTCCTGCCTGCACTATGCTTCAATCCCACTGTCGTGGAACAAGGCTAAGATTATTTTGATACACAAGAAAGGAAGTATTCACAATATTAAAAACTACCGTCCTATCAGCTTGTTCTCAATTTTGTACAAAATTTTCACAAAGATCTTGTTAAACCGAATTAGTTCCACCGTCGACTCAGCCCAACCTATAGAACAAGAAGGATTCCGAAGCAATTTTAGCACTATTGACCACATCCTGACCGTTAGTGAATTGATAAGCAGAGCGAATGAATACCAACTGCCTCTCTGCATTGCCTTTGTTGACTCTGAAAAGGCATTTGACTCCGATAGCCATATAGCTGCCCTCCAGGCTTTGAGCGAGCAAGGAGTGGGAGCGGCATACATTGAAGTGCTCGGGAAAATGTACGAGAATCCTTCAGCTTATGTTAACATCGGCGAATCAACTCAAGAATTCCGCATCATGAGGGGTGTCAAGCAAAGCGATCCCATTTCCACAAAACTGTTCTCTGCTGTATTGGAAATGGCTATGCCAAAGCTGAGCTGGGAAAGTAAGGGAATTAGAATTAATGGAAGAAGGCTTACCAACTTGAGATTTGCTGATGATATTGCCTTACTGGCCAAAGACTTCGCACAGCTCCAAAACTTAGTTGCAGATCTTGCATCGGAATGTCAGCTAGCTGGCTTGAACATGAACCTTTTCAAAACAAAAGTAATGTCCAACAAATGGGTCCCAGCTGGAGATGTGAAAGTCAAGGACAGCCTACTAGACGAGGTCAGTGAATATGTCTACCTTGGCCAGATTGTAAATATGAAGGGAGACATAAGGCCAGAAATCTATCGACGCATCAGGCTTGGCTGGCAAGCCTTTGGGAAGAATTCAACAGTATTCAGATCAAAAATGCCAGTAAATCTGAAGAAAGCAGTATTTGATCAATGCATTCTCCCTGTGATGACTTATGGCTGCGAGACATGGACACTGAACTGATTTACAAAAGGGAAACTTAGGACAGCACAGAGAGCCATGGAGTGATCAGTGCTGGGCCATACAAGAAAGGATAGGAAAAGGGCAGGTGACATCCGGTCTGTAACGAAGATTGATGACATCTTAGAGACAGTAGCTTCCTTGAAATGGCAGTGGGCTGGCCACGTCGCAAGAAGAAAAGACAACAGATGGACGAAGCTAGTACCGGAGTGGAGTCCGAGAGAGCACCGGAGGCCTAGAGGAAGACCACTAGACAGATGGGATAAAGACATCAAGAAGATCGCTGGTAACACCTGGCAGAGAACTGCCCAAGACCGTCCTACTTGGAGAAGACTGTTGAAAGCCTACCTGAATCCACAACTCGAAGAGGCCACATCATTTAATGATTGAATTGGCTGATGATGATGATGATGACTTTACATGTACAGGTATGGAAAATTTGAATCCCTGTATCTCTGAATGGATGAGGATATGGAGACAATTCTCAAGTTTGTTCGAGATCTTAGGAATAGGTCGCAAAAACTACAGGCATTTGCTGTGCATTGACATAAAGGAATCCGCGACTTGGTTTTGGTACTCATAAAATAAAAATTTTGGGGTATTTCACGGTAACGGGTGAAGATATATGGAAACAGGGAGATGACTCTTGCAGATATACAGAACATACCGTTAAAATTTGAGCAGTCTGCTGTGGTTATTTGTTATTTAGATCTTGCCTCATATCCGACTTTACGTGTATAAGTAGAGTATCTTTGAACCTCCGTATCTCGGAAACGGATAATGATATTAAGTAAATTTTTAAGATCAGGATCTTAGAAACATATCGTAAAAATTTCAGCCATTTGCTGTGCAAGACATCTTGGAATCCTCGACTGCGTTTTGGTCCACTGGTGACTGCGGGGACATAGTAAACGACCTCTTTCCCCGAGGTTTTCCGAGGACTGCCCTTGAATTGATGGTGCCTGTATGATTCCTATCAAGCCAACAGTAGACCCCACCAAATTTAAAAAGAACCAACCGATTTTCTTACTTTGCCTAAGCTGGAGGACGAGTGGAATATTCATAATTTGACTCTATGCTGTAGGACAGTGGCACTAAGACGCTCTTTCTGTTTGGTATACAAACGGTCCCAAACCCAAGGGCTATCCACAACGCTTGACCTTACGCTTCTAGAATCCAAAGTATGAGCACCGGAGAATCTCGTTTTTATGTGCGGTATTTTGCAACATACTGTGATTGACTTGTTTTTATGAGCTGTACATAGTGTGCCTGCAAAGAGGTTTTTGTCCATTTTCGCACTCTTAGAGATGGTTGCTGTGCTACACATGGGGAGTTCAGGAGAAGTGGTTCGAATGGCTCTTAGCACTATGGGACTTAACATCTATGGTCATCAGTCCCCTAGAACTTAGAACTACTTAAACCTAACTAACCTAAGGACATCACACACATCCATGCCCGAGGCAGGATTCGAACCTGCGACCGTAGCAGTCGCGCGGCTCCGGACTGAGCGCCTAGAACCGCTAGACCACCGCGGCCGGCCAGGAGAAGTGGGTTGGCTATCACTGAGCAATGTGTGATGATAAAGTTGTATTGTGATGGTAACAACTAATTAATTGTAAGAGCCTGTAGGAATACGACACGGAACGGGATAGGCGACGAACTTTGGTGTTCATTTTGAAAAAAAAAATCATGCGGGAAGTAATCTACATTTGTGAATACCTGCCACGGCACCTTGACTATGCCAAACGCATAGGACTGTGAACTGAGGTTCAGTGCTTTTCGCGATGGGGAAAATGTTATTACTCTCTCGACAAGTCCGGGAGAGCAATCTGACAGCAGCGTCAGTAAGTGATGCAGTAAATACTCAATTTCTTCCAGCCACTGACCGACGCAACACCAAATTTAAGAATACTCATCGCTTGTCAGAGGTCGGCAAGTCGGTGGTACTTCGCACTCTCATTATTATTCACTTCCTCCACTATTTTGCATGATAGCGCGACAGCTTCGCAAAGAGTGTTTGGAACAGATGTTTCCTAGAAACACTGTTTTTATTCATATCCTTTTCTTCGAATCCTGACCTCTGGTTTCCGGATAGTAGCCCCAGATTCAAGCAGTCATTCCAGCCATCAGGCAAGCCGTCCGGCTGGAATTTCTTTCATTTTATTTCCTGCTTGCCGTAGACACATCGCATCATGGGATAAAGCAGGTCGTATTTTCTCCCTTAGTCATTACGTCAGTGCCCAGACGAGAGCTGTCCTCATGGATGAGTTCGAGGACATCTCGCATCCGGGGCCCAGCGCAATCTTACCTTTGCCACTCCATATGATAGTGTGACAGTTAAATCTTTTGAATGTACTGTTATTTTGTTTTCCTCTGCAACTTTATTTACTATTAATATAAATGTCGATTGTTCGTTGTGTCTTAAGTCTCACTGCAGTTCTGTTTTGTCATTCTTTTATGTAATGAAGTTCCAGGGCTGACGCTATCTATTTCTTTACATGCTGTTCCTATTAAGTCACCCTTATAAGTCCACATATGTGTGTACCAATCGTCTGGCCGTGTAAGAAGTGTGCAGTGTATTATGATGTGATTCAAGGAAGCGCTCCTTTTTTCACTGAGATGCAACTGGTGTGAATACACTGAGAGAGGGCCATGTCTCCATGCTTCTTCTGGGGCCCATATGTCTCAGGCTATGATTCGTCATCGCTACTGATCACAGCCAAACTAAATTTTAATTTGACTGTGACGAGCCCCATTCTAAAGCAGTCACTCCTGTCATCAGCCAAAACGTTCAAATGGCTCTCAGCACTATGGGACTTAACTTCTGAGGTCATCAGTCCCCTAGACTTAGAACTACTTAAACCTAACTAACCTAAGGACATCCTACACATCCATGCCCGAGGCAGGATTCGAACCTGCAACCGTAGCGGTCACGCGGTTCCAGACTGTAGCGCCAAAACCGCTCGGCCACTCTGGCCGGCTCATCAGCCAAGTTGAGAGGTTGCAATCATTGCTGGTGATAGCTAAATATTAGTTAGGCTATGTCCAAAAGTGATGCCTGGTCGCTGCATCACGGCTTGGCTGATGGCAAAAGTGATTTCTTAGAAATGTGGCTGGTCGCAATCAAATTAAAATTTTAGTTTGGTTGGATCAGTGGTGGAGACGAATCCCAGCCAGACGCCTTGGGCGACGGCAGGAATGATTGTCTGGGGCTGCGACCTAGAAACAGATCGTAAAGAACCAAGATACTTAATTTTTTCACTTTTAAGGGCTTCTCCACTCTTCGGCAGTTATCCTGTATTCCCATTCGCCAGTGTTTATGATAGTGGCAATCATCCTCTTTGAGATCTCTCTCATTCATCATTCCAATTACTCTCGCTCTCCACGTTAATCTCGGCCGCCCATGCTACCTGATTCCTGGCGTCGACCATTCCAGGACTGTTTTTGGCAATCGTCCTAGCTCCGTTCGCCATACATGGTCATACCATTGAATAGCGTTATTCTCAGTTCTTTGCGAGACTGGTTGTTCGATATCCGTTACCTCACTAATTTCCTTATTTCTTCTCCACTTGGTTCTGGATATCCTGGGGTTGCCCTCCTTTTTTCATCCATCTCTATTGCCTATACTCCGCTTCTCTGTCGCTCCACCAACCTCCATCCTTCTGCACCGTATCGTAGTATAATTTCCACTACTGTTTGCAGAATCGTCTTCTTTGTTTCTTTTGTTATTTTCCGGCTCCACAGAACTCCAGTTAGTATCTTAATTGCTCCTTGCTGCCTCATGAATCCTGCGTTCCTCATCTGCTTCACAGCTTCTTGGGAAACGGACAATGAGTCTAAAGTATTTAAACTGCTTTACAGCTTTAATAGTTCCTTGCGGCAGTACTACATCCCTCCCATCCCCTGTCACTACTAGATACTTAGTTTTGCTCACATTTATTCGAAGCCTGCCTGGTTTAAATGCTTTCATTAACTTCCTTATCACAAATTTGAGATCCTCTCTGCTTCATGCTATCAATACCTGATCGTCAGTAAATAACAATGAGTAGATAGTACCATGCTGGAAAGAATAGCCGGCCGAAGTGGCCGTACGGTTAAAGGCGCTGCAGTCTGGAACCGCAAGACCGCTACGGTCGCAGGTTCGAATCCTGCTTCGGGCATGGATGTGTGTGATGTCCTTAGGTTAGTTAGGTTTAACTAGTTCTAAGTTCTAGGGGACTAATGACCTCAGGAGTTGAGTCCCATAGTGCTCAGAGCCATTTGAACCATTTGGAAAGAATATCTAATACCTCTACATGACTGATACCACAATTCCAATGTGCACTGCAAATATAATTTAAGCAGAGGAAGCGACATATTGCAGCTTTGTGTAAGTCTTTCTTTGTATGGAATTCTCACTCAACTTGCTCCCTACTTTAGCTGCTGAGTACGATTGGTCGTTGAATCAGGAACTATCTGTTGTGTTTCTAGACCTATATATCCCATTGCTTCCCATAGTACGTACGTGGGTACAGAATTACTCGGTTTTTCTAAATCCTCAAATGCTAGTTGTGCTTCCTTACTCTTGGAATACATCTTCTCACTTATTTCTCTAAGAATAAACGTATGATCCATACAAGAGCGTCCAACTGTAAAACCTGCCAGCTCCTCTAGCATCTATGCCTCAATCTCATTCTCCAACCTGTTTTCAGTATAGCGCTAAAAAGTCTCCTTATAGAAGCGATAACACTTATACCTCTACAGCTATTTGGGTGCGTCTTGTTTCCTCTTTCGTAGATAGCAGATACGTAGGATACGCACCATTCTCTTGGTGATTCCTCTCTCCTTTCACGATCTGATTGAACAATTTACATGCAAGTCTCACCATTTTAAGGGGTCCCAATTTCCACAATTCCATCACGATTCCCCTCTGTGCACTTACTTCGCCATTTCTTGCCTTCTCCAGCGTCTCTATTATCTCTTCCTTTAGTATAGGTTCTAAATTACCTGATGTACTGCTCTTTTTGTAGACTTCTATCACGTGGTCTCTTCTCTTTTCTACTAGAAGTTCTTCAAAGCGGGTTCAAAATGGTTCAAATGGCTCTGAGCACTATGGGACTCAACATCTATGGTCATGAGTCCCCTAGAACTTAGAACTACTTAAACCTAACTAACCTAAGGACATCACACAACACCCAGCCATCACGAGGCAGAGAAAATCCCTGACCCCGCCGGGAATCGAACCCGGGAACCCGGGCGTGGGAAGCGAGAACGCTACCGCACGACCACGAGATGCGGGCTTCAAAGCGGGTTTTCTACTGTCCTATAGATACAGTCTGTACTGTGGGTGCAGGACTGCTAATCATTTCATTGAAAGGTCTCTGCTGGATTCCTTTCATGTTAATTTCTTATATATATTGTCATTTACGGCATACATTCCACTTCTAAATTTACTGTGGTGTTTCTGACTCTATCTGGGAGAAGACTGAACAGTGGAACGTGTTACTTTTACACATAAACAAGAACGATCTGTCACACTACTACACCTTAAAACACAGTTTATATGTAATTCATGTCACACAGTCTCATATGGAACCTACATCCGCTTTCTTGTATATAGTGTATATGATAAGATACTGTCACCCCCCTTCCCTTCTGTGTGAAAGGATGAATGAGTAAATGTATTTATAGTTGCATGCTTGATGGTAGCAGACAAGCCTGTCTGCTAGAGAACAGTAGGACCAACGTCGGAACAGGTAGCTACGCTTTCTAAAAGCAAAGCGGTTTCTATTCTTCGTATGGTCCTGTCCGTCACTTGTCCTGTTGGTATAGGAAGCTACCTCTCCGGTCACTTCCGATTGTATCTGTGAGGCACCCTCGGTAGGGGCCCACACCAGTCTGTCCACGGTGAGCGTCTGGAGTGGTAAGATCTCCAGCTAAGCGCGTCTCTGCTAAGTCCGTAGGACAATGGATTTCTTAAGTTCAGCCTAACTGAAAATTTAATCACCTTTATTTCAGGTTTAGATCTAAAATATCTTATGTTATCTTAAATTGCAACGCAGTGTAATTCGAGTGTGAAGTTCAGAATATCTTCCAGTAGTTGCTATGTCACTACTTTGTGAGTATAGTGGAACCACGTGTTGATGACCTGTAACTCTAACTAAGATCATCAATCTTAAATGCGAATGTGCGTAAGTTTATAACGTCTCGTCGTGACAATATTTTTCAATATAGCAACTTTTCTTTATGTTCAACCCACGTGGGGTGTACTTTGTGAGACCAGTACCACACGCTTATATAATTGTTTGACCTGTCAGGTCAATAGTATGACGATAGTAACCAGTTCGAGGTTTTTATTTTGTAAATTGCATTTCGATGTAATTTATTTTAATTGTCAAAATATTTGAGGAGTTAAACACTTTGTGTAAACCAAGTTGACCACGTGAAGCATGTGGTGTAATCATCAAAGTAGCCCTCAGCTATTCTTTTCGAGAAGACTTCACAGAGAATTAGTATGAATTTAGTATACCAGTGTGTGGTAATTTCATGACGGACGGGATTGCACTACGACTGTAACTTCTTTGGGTGAAAATTGAATCGGTTGGTTGTGGTTAATTTCCTCTTGCATATGTTTCAACGTTCTTCGTGTGTTATTTTATGAATGCAGTGTTGTATGCAGTCTCCCAATCTTTGCTCCATATTTGGTGTGTTCCGTAAGATTACGGACTCATATTTTCACAATCCTAAGTAAGGGACCAGTTTAGTTATGAATCAAGTTTAATATGCTGAAATTTTAACGGAACAATGGTCAATGTTAAAATAAACCGATTTATTTCTTTTTATTTAAATTCGTTGTCGTAAGATGACTATTAAAAGATTATAATTAATGTCAGTCTGGCTGACAATTTGGTAAACTAGACTGGATGCCTGGTGAAACAGTTGCTCAGTAATGCAAGGATAACTTCCCCAGATAGCTCACAGCTTTTAACCCGCTTTTATTATCTTGAATATCAGCACCGCTGTCAGAACAACTTAATGCATCAACTTCACACCATCTTCCTTATCATCATCCATGCCTCTGCCGATCTCCTACATCAAAGCGAATGTTCTGTTTCCCAAGGCAAGACAAATAAATAAAAAAAAAAAGAGTGTACCTTTAGAACGTCTATTTACAAAAGAAATGCTTTATCAGCGACGAACCCACCCGTTAGATGGAAAATTTTACAACAGTCTATGTGACGAAAATGTTTAAAAATTTAGGATCTCCAATCTCCTAGTGGTTACGAACATCTTGCACGTCGCACTGCTGAGGTTTTTTTTTTTTTTTTTAAATCTTTATTCATCAAAACCAATATCATACAAAGTAACCCACCACCTAAGACATTAGTGGGTCGAAGTTACATACAAGATTACAAATTTTCAGCAGCATTCACCAAGACTCTATCTACTTACTGTTAGAAATTTTCAGCAGCATTCACCAAGACTCTATCTACTTATTGTTAGTGTCAACTACAGGATGGGAAGTTAGTTCTATTAGTATTCCTGCTATTTGACCTACTGTTAACCTACCATGTTATCTATTCTATCCTACTCTAGTAGCAACTACATCCTGCAGCGTTACATGTGTGCCAGTAGAAATATAAACCTACTATCTCTTGGCCTGGCCCACCGAGCTGATCCCAGTGGGCGTGCCCCTGGCACCGGGCTGGCCTTAATGAAAATCGCTGCAGGTCTTTAAAAATATCCTACTAGTAATTTTATCTACGAAGCTATAATCGGTGTGCTGTGTCTATAGTCGGTAAGTTCTCCCCCTCCCCCTTGTCCTGGACGTGACGGATCCCGATCGTCACGGCGGTCGGCTGGTACGCATACTGACGGAATGGGATGGTGCGTAATGTCACGTTTTGGAACTTTCGTTACTCTATCTCCCGACGATATTCTCTCAGGACTTTGGCGGATACCTCGCTGGCTAATTTATCGATGATAGTGAAGGTGACTGGGTTCCTAATTAGATGGAAGGTATTTGTATTTGGCAGTGAATTCCTTAACTCTGCGGCAAAGTCGTCGAAAATGGGACACTCGTAGACCACGTGGTCCGGCGTACCTATCCCGGCACCACAGTCACACGAGGGTGTCGCTCTTTTCCCGAAACGACAGAGATATGCCGGGTACGGGCCATGCCCTGTGAGGAAGTGCAGCAGTCCCTTACTAGGCTGAAAATGCTTCATTCTCAATCGTTCTTGGATGTTTGGTAACAGTTGGTATCTTCTTCTCCCTGTCTCACCCCATCCCAGATTTCTTGCCAAAGATCCATCCCCCGTCTTTTGATTGATGGTTTATCCCCCACTCTGACCCCCATAATATCCCCAGTTTTTTTCAATCTGCCCCTTTTTTTACCCAGTACCATGTGCCCTGCTTCCTGATTTTTACATCTAGGGGGCACAGACCCATGAGAATCAACAATGCACCCCCAGGAGATGTACGGTAGGCCCCGACTGAGCGCAATACCATGTTCCGCTGCACTCTCCTCACGGCCATAGCAGGAACGAGCCTCGTGAGCCTGTGGACCCAGACTCCGGACCCGTAGCCCACGATGGAGGCAAGGATTGTGTTCTGGTACAACTTGATCAGGTTTCGCGTGATATGAAATCGCCTATGCCCTATCGTAATGAGGTTATTTAGTACCTCTAGTGACCTATGTGTTGTGACTTCAATGTGCCGGGCGAAGCTCAATTTCTCATCTAGTACTACTCCTAAGTATCTGGCTTCCCGACGACGTATTACTGGTGTGCCATCTATCCTGACTGTAGGGTTTCTGGCAAATTGGCCTTTTATGAGTAAGTAGGTAGATTTATTTGGTGCGACTTTTCGTTTGGTTCTGTGGCACCATTGTGATAGTATTGTCACGGTTCTTTCTATTTTCGGTTCTAATTCCTCTCGGCTACGGCCGCCAACCAACACTGCTGAGGTAGCTGTGATATAACTCTGCGCTCGAGTAACGCGGCAGAGAAAGCGAGCGCGCGGGCAAGAAGCGCCCACCGGGAGATCTGCGGATGCGGCGGTAATGCTCGCCGTCCGGCCGTGACGGCCGGTGAAAGGTTCCCAGCGCGGCCGGCGCTGCCTCGGCTCTGGCGCCGCCCCTGCTGCTGCCGCCGCCGCCGCGCCGCGGCGTGCCTCTGCGGTCGCCACCGGCGGTGGTGGGCCTTCTTGTCGCGCCTCGCCCGCCGCTGTCGCCGAGCCGAGCCGAGCTGTGCCGCGCTGCGACACCGAGCCGGACCTGTCCGGCAAGAAACTGGATTCTCTCACCTCGCCTCGCCTCCCGCAGAGGCTGTCAACCGCTCCCTTTTACACGTCCCTCCGATCGACGCTTCCCGAATACTAAGCGCACGGCTGCACCGACCGCGATTTACACTGCTGGCCATTAAAATTGCTACACCACGAAGATGACGTGCTACAGACGCGAAATTTAACCGACAGGAAGAAGATGCTGTGATATGCAAATGATTAGCTTTTCAGTGCATTCACACAAGGTTGGCGACGGTGGCGACCCCTACCACGTGCTGACGTGAGGAAAGTTTCCAGCCGATTTCTCATACACAAACAGCAGTTCACCGGCGTTGCCTGGTGAAACGTTGTTGTGATGCCTCGTATAAGAAGGAGAAATGCGTACCATCACGTTTCCGACTTTGATAAAGGTGGCATTGTAGCCTATCGCGATTGCGGTTTATCGTATCGCGACATTGCTGCTCGCGTTGGTCGAGATCCAATAACTGTTAGCAGAATATGGAATCGGTGGGTTCAGGAGGGTAATACGGAACGCCGTGCTGGATCCCAACGGCCTCGTATCACTAGCAGTCGAGATGACAGGCATCTTATCCGCATGGCTGTAACGGATCGTGCAGCCACGTCTCGATCCCTGAGTCAACAGATGGGGACGTTTGCAAGACAACAACCATCTGCACGAACAGTTCGACGACGTTTGCAGCAGCATGGACTATCAGCTAGCAGACCATGGCTGCCGTTACCCTTCACGCTGCATGAGGAGCGCCTGCGATGGTGTACTGGACGACGAAGCTGGGTGCACGAATGGCAACACGTCATTTTTTCGCATGAATCCAGGTTCTGTTTACAGCATCATTGTGGTCGCATCCGTGTTTGGCGACGTCGTGGTGAACGCACAGTGGAAGCGTGTATTCATCATCGTCATACTGGCGTATCACCTGGCGTGATTTTATGGGGTGCCATTGGTTACACATCTCGGTCACCTCTTGTTCGCATTGACGGCGCTTTGAATAGTGGACGTTATATTTTCAGATGTGTTATGACCTGTGGCTCTACCCTTCATTCGATCCCTGCTAAACGCTACATTTCAGCAGGATAATGCACGACCGCATGTTGCAAGTCCTGTACGGGCCTTTCTGTATAAAGAAAATGTTCGACTGCTGCCCTGGCCAGCACATTCTCCCGATTTCTCACCAACTGAAAACGTCTAACCAATGGTGGCCGAACAACTGGCTCGTCACAATACGCCAGTCATTACTCCTGATGAGCTGTGATATCGTGTACATGCCATCCAAGCTCTGTTTGACTCAATGCCCAGGCGTATCAAGGCCCTTATTATGGCTAGAGGTGGTTTTTCTGGGTACTGATTTCTCAGGGTCTATGCACCCAAATTGCGTGAAAATGTAATCAAATAAAATGGTTCAAATGGCTCTGAGCACTATGGGACTTAACTTCTAATGTCATCAGTCTCCTAGAACATAGAACCAATTAAACCTAACTAACCTAAAGTCATCACACACACCCATGCCCGAGGGAGGATTCGAACCTGCGACAGCAGCAGTCACGCGGTTCCAGACTGTAGCGGCTAGAACTCGTCGGCCACCCCGACCGGCGAAAATGTAATCACATGTCAGTTCTAGTATAATATGTTTTTCCAATGAAGACCCGTTTATCATCTGCATTTCTTCTTGGTGTAGCAATTTTAATGGCCAGTAGTGAATATAGTACGCCTACGTGGACCGCCGGCGCATGAAAAACTTATTTCTGCCGTGTTATTAATGATTACGAACCACCGCGTTAAACGTTTACTCCACGTCATTTCAGGAGGCCTAGATGTGCACCCTGCTCGGGGGAGAAATTTCCAATGAAAAGTTGCCCTGAGTTATTCGCAATTTCTTCTCATTCTTGTCTTTGTGCTTTCGACATTTTATCTTAGTCTGATTCTGGAAAAATCTCTCTCAGAGTCATATTGGAATACACAGAAGTTTGAGATAATAAATGACTCTATCGGAATAATTGTTATTTAAGTTAGCAACATAAATAATTTTTCGACGTGGCTACCTAATATCGAAGAACTCCTTTAGCAGTTCTTGTTCTTACCCTCTGCGAGTTTGCAAGCACTCTCAGGTTCGACCAAGGCGGTGTACTTCTTTTGCTGCCGTAAATTATCTTTTAGCTTATGCGAGTTTGGGTTTTGTCTTTGCCGATCGACGATCTTGGTTTAGAGTCCGTGGTTGTAATGGAGCAGAGAATATGCCAAGTGATTTTATGCGTGTCTGTTTGGGGTATGGAATGTGTCATGAATTTCTAGAATGATATTTCGGTCTACAGTAGGCACTTGACAGTGTGAGCTGATTTCAAACTGTGCGGTAGGTTAACACTGTGTGCGGCACCGCGGTTCAACCTTGAATCCTTGCCTTTCGCGGGCAACTGCTCTGCCTACTGAGCTATCCAAATACGGGTCAAGAGCTGCTCTCACTATTCATTAAATCAGCGCACAAGTGCTTCAGAGTGAAAATTGTTTCTGGAAACAATCCGCCCGGCTACAGTTAAGCTATGTCTCCACAGTAGCCTTTCTTATGAGAGTGCTGCTCCCGCAAGACATGCAGGAGTACTTCGAGGAAGTTGGGAAGGTAGGAGAGAGGTACTGACGGAAGTGACCCAATGAGGGCAGGTCGTGAGTCGTGCCTGGGTAGTTTCAAGTCATGAATATTTTCATAATTATATAATCCCCGGTGATAGTCTATACTACTATGACTTTAAGTGTATCTAAAACGACGCTACCATAAATTTCAGGAACAGGTCGAACTTCAGTGGAAGTCATTCAGCTTTCACATCGAGCAGTGCACGTCCATTGTGCTCCTTCGCGGGTCATGGAACAAACTTAAAACAATGACTATAATGTTTTTTGACCGCTAATGATTCGTGTAGTAAAATTGCACTCTTGTTAAATTATATTTCTGAGAGAATATAGTGAATCTCAACTGAATGTCTGCGCAGACAGAAAGATAGAACTGTGTTACATTGCTGAATGCATGTCACTTCGAACGATTAGGCAATAACTGAAAATGAACTCAAGGAATAGTGAAAGTATACCGGCCGCGGTGGGCGAGCGGTTCTAGGCACTTCAGTCCGGAACCGCGGGACTGCTACGGTCGCAGGTTCGAATCCTACCTCGGGCATGGATGTGTGTGATGTCCTTAGTTTAGTTAGGTTTAAGTATTTCTAAGTTCTAGAGGACTGATGACCTCAGAAGTTAAGTACCATAGTGTTCAGAGCCATTTGAATCATTTGAACAGTGAAAGTGAAACTTAAAACCGTTCTGATTTCATTAATTGCGCATGCTTTGAGACAAGAAATGTAACCGTGATCGTATTTGTTAAGGCATACGGCTATTGTTAATAACAATGAGATATGCGGATGAGAGATAGCTAGTGGTTGATGAAACCGATACCTGAATATCAGCAAACTGCAACTGTAAAAACGGGTACGGAGTTAACGAATTATAACGATTTTCCTACCGTCTGCATTTTCTAGCATTTACCCCCTCGTATGGGGTTCGCTGTTTTCCAAGATCTGACGATTTTTCCCCTTACTTTCGCAACAAGCGCAACTTAACTTACGGGTGCGCCACCTATTTGCGTATTGTATGTATATCTGCGTGCTATAGTGTGTGTTAAGTGAAACTTCCCGGCCGATTAAAACTGCTTACCGGACCGAGATTCGAAATCTGGACCTTTTCCTTTCGCAGGCAAGTGCTCCACCATCTGAGCTACCCAAGAACGACTCACGACCCGCCCTCACAGCCTCAATTCCGCCGGTGCCTTGTCTCCTACGTTCCAAACTTCACAGAACGTCTCCTGCGAAACTTGCAAGACTAGCACTGCTGGAAGAAGCGATATTGCGGACACATGGCTTGGCCACAGCCTGAGGGATGTTTCCAGAATGAAATTTTCACTCTGCAGCGGAGTGTGAGCTGATTTGAAAGCTTCTGTGAGCTTTGGAAGGTGGGAGACGAGGTACTGGCGGAAGTAAAGCTGTGGGGAGGGGTCATGAGTCGTGCTTGAGCAGCTCCGATGGTAGAGCACTTGCCCGCGAAAGGAAAAGTTCCCGAGTTCGGGTCTCGGTCCGGCACGCAGTTTTAATCTGCCAGGAAGTTTCATATCAACGCACACTCCGCTGCAGAGTGGAAATTTCATTCTGGATACTTGTTAACTGTTTGTGCATCATAATTTATGATACGGAGATTGGGTACCAGCACAGCATTTGTCCAAACGAATGTGGAAATCCACCTAATAACCACAATCAGAGTGGAGAGCGTACCACACCAACAGTCAACTCCGCCGTGCGGATAAGATCCGGGTTTGCCTCTCCTCCCCGTTTAGTAAGCTAGCTCGTCACGAGTTGGCTATACAAGTAGGTCTCTTAGCATAAAGTGTTGCCTGAAAAAAAACTGAGTATCATTCAGTTCTATGAAAATGATATGCTTTTTTATTGTATTACTTGTGTTTCTCTACAATTTGTTACAATTTAAATGTATTGCCTGTACAACTTCCTTCTTTTCTCAGTCAATTTTGTTTCTCTGCTAACATGCACACTATTATGAGCTTCAGTCTTTCAGTTCTAACACGCACCATTTTCACATATTATATAAAGACCTTCTGCAAAGAAAATACACAATTATTATGGAAGATATCATGAAGAAGAGCCACATCAATACACAACATAAATATAATTCAGGAGATATGTAATAAAAGAAGAGTCCAATTAACTGGGGATATTGAGAAAATAAAATAAAATATTAACTTAGGCGCTCGAAACTGTTGCAGATTTTCGCCATAACCTGTAATATACACAATGAAGAAATTGTAGTGCGCTGGAAAATTTAACTACAGAATTACACACACGATTTTAAGAATCAGGTTTATATATTGATGATGCTATTTGCATATGATCAAGTTTTAATCTCGACCACTGAAGAAAACACACTCTAAGACAAAAAAAGGACAAAAAATCAAAGCACCACGGAGGGATCACCCGAATGGGACAGAAATCGGTAGAAGCCAAATATCTCACGAAAAAAGTATCCAACGAAACAACTACAAAGAATGAAACTTGTCTAGCTTGAAGGGGGAAACCAGATTCCGCCATTGTTGGCCCGCTAGATGGCGCTGCCATAGGTCAAATGGATATCAACTGCGTTTTTTAAAATCGGAACCTCCATTTTTTATTACATATTGTGTAAAACGTAAAGAAATATGAAAGTTATAGCTGGACCACTTTATTCGCTTTGTGATAGATGGCACTGTAATAGTTAGAAACGTATAAGTATGTGGTATCACGTAACATTCCTCCAGTGCGGACGGTACTTGCTTCGTGTTAAAATGGACCGTTTACCAATTGCGAAAAGGTCTATATCGTGTTGATGTATGGCTATTGTGATCGAAATGCCCAACAGGCGTGTGCTATGTATGCTGCTCGGTATCCTGGACGACATCATCCAAGTGTCCGGACCGATCGCCGGATAGTTACGTAATTTAAGGAAACAGGAAGCGTTCAGCCACATATGAAACGTCAACCAAGACCAGCAACAAATTATGATGCCCAAGTAGGTGTTTTAGCTGCTGTCGCGCCTAATCCGCACTTCAGTAGCAGACAAATTGTGCGAGAATCGGGAATCTCAAAAACGTCGGTGTTGAGAATGCTACATCACCATCGATTACACCAGGAACTGTACGGTGACGACTCTGAACGTCGTGTACAGTTCAGCCATTGGGCACAAAACAAATTACGGGGCGATTTCTTGCACGCGTTCTATTTAGCGACGAAGCGTCATTCACCAACAGCAAACCGGCATAATATGCACTATTGGGCAACGGAAAATCCACGATGGCTGCGACCGGTGGAAGATCAGCGACCTTGGCAGGTTAATGTATGGTGCGGGATTATGGGAGGAAGGGTAATTGGCGCCCATTTTATCGATGGCAATCTAAATGGTGTAATGTATGCTGATTCCCTACGTAATGTTCTACCAATGTAACTAAAAGATATTTCACTGCAGGACAGAATGGCGATGCAGTTCCAACATGATGGACGTCCGGCACATAGCTCGCGTGCGGTTGAAGCGGTATTGAATAGCGTATTTCATGACAGGTGGATTGGTCGTCGAAGCACGATATCATGGCCCGCACGTTCACCGGATCTGACGTCCCCGGATTTCTTTCTGTGTGGGAAGTTGAAGGATATTTGCTATCGTGATCCACCGACAACGCCTGACAACATGCATCAGCGCATTGTCAATGCATGTGCGACCATTACGCAATGCGAACTACTCGCTGTTGAGAGGAACGTCGCTACATGTATTTCCAAATGCATTGAGGTTGACGGACATCATTTTGAGCATTTATTGCATTAAAGTGGTATTTACGGGTATTCACGCTGTAACAGCATGCGTTCTCAGAAATGATAAGTTCAGAAAGGTACATGTATCACATTGGAACAACCGAAATAAAATGTTCAAACGTACCTACGTTCTGTATTTTAATTTAAAAAACCTACCTGTTACCAGCTGTTCGTGTAAAATTGTGAGCCTTATGTTTGTGACTATTACAGTGCCATCTATCACAAAGCGAAAAAAGTGGTCCATCTGAAACATTCTTATTTCTTTACGTACTACACGAATATGTAATAAAAATGGGGATTCCTATTTTAAAAACCGCAGTTGATATCCGTTTGACCCATGGCAGCGCCATCTAGCGGACCAACCATTGCGCAATCTGGTTTCCCCCTTCAAGCTAGACAAGTTTCGTTCTTTGTAGTTTCTTCGTTTGACGCTTATTTCGTGAGATATTTGGCCCGGTCACGATCAATGGACCACCCTATATATACAGGGTGAGACACCAAACATTACCGCTGGATATAATTTGTAACCCACATCAAATACTGACGAACCGATTCCACAGACCGAACGTGAGGAGAGGGGATAGTGTAACTGGTTAATACAAACCATACAAAAATGCACGGAAGTATGTTTTTTAACACAAACCTAGGTTTTTTAAATGGAACCCCGTTAGTTTTGTTAGCACATCTGAACATATGAACAAATACGTAATCAGTGCCGTTTGTTGCATTGTAAAATGTTAATTACATCCGGTGATATTGTAACCTAAAGTTGACGCTTGAGTACCACTCCTCCGCTGTTCGATCGTGTGTATCGGAGAACACCGAATTACGCAGGGATCCCAAGGGAACGGTGATGGACCTTAGGTACAGAAGAGACTGGAACAGCACATTACGTCCACATGCTAACACCTTTTTATTGGTTTTTTTCACTAACTCACATGTAAATTACCATGAGGGGTAAGGTACACGTACACACGTAGTTCCCGTTTTCAATTACGGAGTGGAATAGAGTGTGTCCCGACATGTCAGGCCAATAGACGTTCAATGTGGTGGCCATCATTTGCTGCACACAATTTCAATCTCTGGCGTAATGAATGTCGTACACGCCGCAGTACATCTGGTGTAATGTCGCCGTAGGCTGCCACAATACGTTGTTTCATATCCTCTGGGGTTGTAGGCACATCACGGTACACATTCTCCTTTAACGTACCCCACAGAAAGAAGTCCAGAGGTGTAAGATCAGGAGAACGGGCTGGCCAATTTATGCGTCCTCCACGTCCTATGAAGCACCCGTCGAACATCCTGTCAAGGGTCAGCCTAGTGTTAATTGCGGAATGTGCAGGTGCACCATCATGCTGATACCACATACGTCGACGCGTTTCCAGTGGGACATTTTCGATCAACGTTGGCAGATCAGTCTGTAGAAACGCGATGTATGTTGCAGCCGTTTGGGCCCCTGCAATGAAGTGAGGACCAATGAGGTGGTCGCCAGTGATTCCGCACCATACATTTACAGTCCACGGTCGCTGTCGCTCTACCTGTCTGAGCCAGCGAGGATTGTCCACGGACCAGTAATGCATGTTCCGTAGATTCACTGCCCCGTGGTTTGTGAAACCCGCTTCATCGGTAAACAAGTAGAACTGCAACGCATTCTCTATTAATGCCCATTGACAGAATTGCGCTCGATGATTAAAGTCATCACCATGTAATTGCTGATGTAGCGACGCATGAAACGGGTGAAAGCGGTGACGATGCAGTATGCGCATGACACTACTTTGACTAAGTCCACCGGCTCTCGCAATGTCCCGTGCACTCATGTGTGGGTTCATGGCAACAGCAGCTAACACACCAACTGCACCCGCTTCTCCTGTGACGGGCCTGTTACGGACCCGTTTGCGTGCTACGACCATACCTGTTGCATACAGTTGGCGGTAGATGTTATGCAATGTGCGGCACGTTGGATGCTCTCTGTCCGGGTACCGTTCTGCATACACCCTGCAGTCTTCAGCTGCATTTCGTCGACACTCGCCATAGATGAGTATCATCGCCTTTTCAGAGTTCGAATACACCATGGTCACAGTTCCTACAACACTGCTCTATCACAGACGTCTGGTAACACGGTATACTACAGTTGGTCTGCGTGCGGAGACGAATGCAGAATAACAATAGCAGCAAGCGCTACATGCGGACACTGCGACAGCTAGGCCAACCCACAACAGTGCACTACAGCTACACTCGTAAACACCGTCGACATCGTAAACATGTCCCTGCAGATGCTGCTCGCCGACCGTGGCCCGTGTTCGTTACAACATGCAACTGAACGTCGGAGGGTACAAGCGTCAACTTTAGGTTACAATATCTCCGGATGTAATTAACATTTTACAATGCAACAAACGGCACTGATTACGTATTTATTTATATGTTCAGATGTGCTAACAAAACTAACGTGGTTCCATTTTTTAAAAAAACTAGGTTTGTGTTAAAAAACATACTTCCGTGCATTTTTTTATGGTTTGTATTAAACGATTACACTAGCCCCTCTCCTCACGTTCGGTCTGTGGAACCGGTTCGTCAGTATTTCATCTGGTTTACTAAATATATCCAGCAGTAACGTTAGGTGACTCACCATATATATATATATATATATATATATATATATATATATATATATATATAGAGAGAGAGAGAGAGAGAGAGAGAGAGAGAAACAGATAACAGATCATTACAGTTTCAGAAAAAGTGGATTATTTATTCAAGATAAAGAATTTCAGAAACGGAGCAAGTCACTAACGCGTTGGTCACCTCTGGTCTATATACAAGCAGTTATTATACTTGGCATTGATTTACAGTTCTGTTGGATGTCCCCATGAAGGCTATCGTGCCAGATTCTCTCCAACTGGTGTGTTGGATTATTAAAATCCCGAGGTGGTTGGAGGGTCAGGCCTGTAATGGTCGAAACGTTCTCTGTTCGGGAGAGGTCCAACGACCTTGCTGGCCAGGTAAGGTTTGGTAAGCACGAAGACAAGCAGCGAAAACTCTCTCCCTTGCTGGCGGGCGTTATCTTGTTGAAATGTAGGCCCAGGATGGCTAGCCATGACGGGCAACAAAACCGGGCGTAGAATATCGGCGATGTACCGCTGTGCTGTAAGGGTGCCACGAATGACAAGCAAATGATTCCTGCCATGAAAAGAAGTGGTACCCCACACCATCAGTCCTGGCTGTCGGCCGTATGGCGGGCGACTATCAGGTTGTATCCCACCGTCGTCTGGGGCGTCCTCAGAGACGTCTTCTGCCTAGTATCTCAGTGACCGAGCGATTCTAGGAGCTTCAGTCTGGAACCGCGCTGCTGCTACGGTCACAGGTTCGAATCCTGCCTCGAGTATGGATGTGTGTGATGTCCTTAGGTTAGTTAGGGGACTGATGACCTCAGATGTTAAGTCCCATAGTGCTTAGAGCCATTTGTACCATTTGTACTCACTAGCTAGAGTAGAATTGCCTTCAGTGATGAGTCGCGTTTCGAATTAAGTTCCGATGCACGTCTATTCGCCCATATACATCTCTGCAGAAGTCATTCACCCCTGTCATCTATGGCCCGTGGTGCACAACAGTTGGCTCGGGGACGGTTTGGGATAGCGTCATTTTACCATTCACGGCATACTTTAACCAAGGCAGCACGAGAACAGTTTAAAAACTTAGCCCTTTCGGAAACCCTTCCACCCTTGGGCCAAATGCCAAAGGTCGTACCATTTTTGGCATCAGATAAATCTCTCCGTTTCTTGTTGGTTGGTTGTTTTGGGGAAGGAGACCAGACAGCGAGGTCATCCGTCTCATCGGATTAGGGAAGGACGGGGAAGGAAGTCGGCCGTGCCATTTGAAAGGAACCATCCCGGCATTTGCCTGGAGCGATTTAGGGAAACCACGGAAAACCTACATCAGGATGGCCGGACGCGGGATTGAAGCTCCGTTTCTGCACTACGACAACGACTGTAATATGTTTCGCATCCCCCCGGCACGCTTTATATGCCCTTCACTGCTTGTGCGCCACCTGCCTTATGCGAGTGGTTATTGCACTTTGACGCCGAACATAAGCAGTGTTCACACTGACGTGACAGGATCATGTGTATAAATGTAGATATTACGAAAGAATTTATAACAAACTCCGTCTGGATAGCTCGTTAGCATGTTGCTTCCTTGATTCGGGTATGGAACCTGCCCATCTCATTAACTACAGGTGGTGTGTTGGGAAGATTGGATGTGGATTTAAGCCTGTTTCCCACGTTCTAATTGGAGAGTAACTGGCTTGTACCCTCGTCCCATCTCAGTAACAGAATTCGCAAAAAAAAATTCGAAAAACTTTCACACATTCACGTGCAATAAGACTAGACAGAGACGTGTGTGGCGAACTAATTCCAGCTGGCAGAGAGGGTGGGGGGGGGGGGGGGGAAGGGAGGGGGGAAGAGTGAAGAAGATAGCGTGGCGACAGTGAGTCGAAGCGGCTATCCTCTACCACCAACACTGCCAAATTCAGATTAAACATCGACCCCGTTAACGTACGGTATAGTCAGGAAGATGAAGAAGAAGAAGAAGGAAATGAAAATACTACACTACTGGCCATTAAAAGTACTACACCAAGAAGAAATGCAGATGATAAACGGGTATTCATTGGACAAATCTATTATACGAGAACTGACATGTGATTCCAATTTCACGCAATTTGGGTGCACAGATCCTGAGAAATGAGTACCCAGAGCAACCACCTCTGACCGTAATAACGGTCTTGATACGCCTGGACATTGAGTCAAACAGAACACTGGATAGCGTGTACAGCTTGAACACGATACCACAGTTCATCAAGAGTAGTGACTAGCGTATTGTCGTGAGCCAGTTGCTCGGCCACCGTTGACCAGACGTTTTCAATTGGTGTGAGATCTGGAGAATGTGCTGGCCAGGGCAGCGGTCGGATATTTTCTGTATCCAGAAAGGCCCGTACAATACCTGCAACAGGCGGTCGTGCATTATCCTGCTGAAATGTAGGGTTTCGCAGGGATCGAATGAAGGGTAGAGCCACGGGTCTTAACACATCTGAAATGTAGCGTACACTTTTCAAAGTGCCGTCAATGCGAACAAGAGGTGACCGAGACGTGTAACCAATGACACCCCATACCATCACGCCGGGTGATACGCCAGTATGAGGATGACGAATACACGCTTCTAATGTGCGTTCACCGCGATGTAGCCAAACACGGATGCGACCATCGTGATACTGTAAACAGAACCTGGATTCATCCGAAAAAATGACGTTTCACAATTGGTGCACCCAGGTTCGTCGTTGAGTACACCATCGCAGGCGCTCCTGTCTGCGATGCAGCGTCAAGGGTAACCGCAGCCGTGGACTCCGAGCTGGTAGTCCATGCTGCTGCAGATCTCGTGAAACTGTTCGTGCATATGGTTGTTGTCTTGCGAACGTCCCCATCTGTTGACTCAGGGATCGAGACGTGGCTGCACGATCCGTTAAAGCCATGCGGATAAGACGCCTGTCATCTCGACTGCTAGTGATACGAGGCCGTTGGGATCCAGCACTGCTCTCCGTATTACCCTCCTGTACCCACTGATTCCATATTCTGCCAACAGTCATTGGATGTCGACCAACGCGAGCAACAATGTCGCGATACGATAAACCGCAATCGCGATAGGCTACAATCCGACCTTTATTAAAGTCGGAAACGTGATGGTACGCATTTCTCCTCCTTACACGAGGCATCACAACAACGTTTCACCAGGCAACGCTGGTCAATGTCAGCACGTTGTAGGTGTCGCCACCGGTGCCAACCTTGTGTGAATGCTCTGAAAAGCTAATCATTTGCATATCACAGCATCTTCTTCCTGACAGTTAAATTTCGGGTCTGTAGCACGTCATCTTCGTGGTGTAACAATTTTAATGGCCAGTAGTGTAATATAAAAGAAAATGTTGACGAAAATAGGTAAGATACATTGGGAGCCCTGTAAAAAGATGGAGCAAATCTAGCTGCAACAGGCCAAGCAAGGCCTAAAGTATACCACGAGAAGAAGAATAAGCGGAAGAGGATGTTCCTGAGCTATCGTCTAACTTCACATAGAGAGTAAGTCCGATCTGTTGCTACAAAGCTTCAGCGGCTGCTGTAGGTAAGAGTGTTTTTGTATCAGGGGAGGGAGCTCTCCTGGATATTCTTAGAAAGAAATACCGTCGTACACTTGGGAGAGGTTAGCGTGGACACGGGAGCAGGTGAAATCTGTAAGGGTCGACGGCAGCAGCGGCGGACAGAGTCGCTGGACTGGCGGGGCAGGAAGCGGCGGTGTCCAGGCAGCGTGGCGTGGCGCGCTTCCTGCTGGCCGGTGTCCGTTCCGCCGTGGCGTGGCGCGGCGTGGCGAGCCCAGCCGAGACGGGACCAGAGCAGAGCACGTGGACTCATGGGCGCCCCACGCTCTGCAGGCCAAGTGGACCGCACGGCCGCGGCTGCTGTCCGCTGCCCGGCACGGAACCTCGGCGCACTGCGGGACATTGCTCTCTATTGTCTCGGAGTAGCGCCCACCGCATGTACAGTGGAGATCGCGAGTTCTGGTCCCGCTTCGACTGCGAGACCCAGAGCGTGGCACACAGAGGTACTCTGGTTGATCCCGCCTCCCTTGACTTCCGCAAGGCACCCGATACAGTTTCACACTGTGGTCTAGAAGCCTCCTACTCCTTTTATGAGAAACTGTGTACCTAACTAGCACGACTTCAGTGAAAATTCTGTGAAAATATTCCCCTTTTTACACAGAATTCTGATCCGCGAAGTAATAATAACGCGATCTGACTGCTAAACGATTAATGTACCCAGAAGTAGTATAGACTTTAATACTGCAGACAAGCTTTTGTGTTAGCAGAAGAGCCAACACCGTATTACGAGTGGAGGCCGAAATGCACGCGTGTTAGCTCACGCAGGCTGGCGTGAGGAGGGAAGAACTATACTGACGTGAGGTCTGGAACATGACAAGGGAGGAGAATTCAGAAAGCGGACGTAATTAGTCTGATACTTAACTTCAATCCATTAATGATGAACGTCGCTCTTGACGGTACATGATTCCCAATATTATCTGTTCAGAATACATTCTTGAAGATAGTAATTGTAGTACCTGATTATGGCGTCTTGCTAGGTCGTAGCAAATGATGTAGCTGAAGGCTATGCTAAACTGTCGTCTCTGCAAATGAGAGCGTATCTAGACGGTGAACCATCGCTAGCAAAGTCGGCTGTACAACTGGGGCGAGTGCTAGGGAGTCTCTCTAGGCTAGACCTGCCGTGTGGCGGCGCTCGGTCTGCAATCACTGATAGTGGCGACACGCGGATCCGACGTATATTAACGGACCGCGGCCGATTTAAAGGCTACCACGCAGCAGGTGTGGTGTCTGGCGGTAACACCACACAAGTAATAGAAGAAACCTGAACATGTATTTAGTTGAATACAATACATCGATCAGAACACACTGGTCTCCTGATACGACAAGAAAGTATTCGTGCATCCTCCCCTACAAAGAGCAGACTTGCAATAAGAATGTGAAACCTCCCTTTGTATGATCTAACAAGTATCTGCAGTGAATATACTCAAGGTCAACTGGAATTCTCAAAGTTCTCAGCCACACAAACCTACCTTACACTTGCTGTAACCGCATGCAAAGAATCCATACCTATCATAAAATGGGTGTACGATATACATACGTATGTATGTATGACCCCATATCATCGTAAATCACTGGACAGATTTTAACCGACTTGGTACACATACTACTTGCTATCTGGAAAGAAAGACAGTGGGGATATAAACCAGCAAACTCTTATTGGGATAGGGGTGATAGCTTGGGAAAAGAAGGGGACAGAAAGAGGTGGACAGACAGGAGGAATGAGAAATAGATCGAAAGGGGATAGAAGGGAATTGACAAAATGGATCAAATGGCTCTGAGCACTATGGGACTTAACATTTCAGGTCATCAGTCCCCTAGAACTAAGAACTACTTAAACTTGACTAACCTAAGGACACCTCACACATCCATGCCCGAGGCAGGATTCGAACCTGTGACGGTAGCGGTCGCACGGTTCCAGACTGGAGCGCCTAGAACCGCTCGGCCACACCAGCCGGCGGGAATGGACAGAAAAAGAAAAGAGGGAGAGATGGACAGAGAGATGGAGAAGGGACAGATAGAGGGAGAGGGAGGAGAATATGAACAGAGCGAGTGGAGGAGGAGATGGGCAGACAGAACAGAAGGAGGCGATGGATAGGGAGAGGGTAAAGTAGGAGATGAACTAGTAAAAGGATGGAATAAATACATATCCAGGCAACGCGGGTTACACAGATCGTTCAAAGTATTTCTCCTGATGACAGAATGTATCTAGTAAATGCAACAACAATCAACAGCCGATTTAGGCAACGATATACAAGAATATGGGAATAGCCCAAGAACAAGTAATAATTTTCAGACTTGACAGGGATCAAAATAATTAAAGACAAATTAGGAATATCTTCGTATTATAGTTCAATAAACAACAGAGTCATAGCGGTAACCAGGTTACATTTGTCCTCTAACGGACCACGTGCAGTACAATTCCACAACGAATTTAAATCAGAACAAAAATAAAACCCATATAGTATTAAATTTCTATATTAATAATGAAGAAGTCGGATATTAAAGTACATGACCTACATTCATAAATGAAGTACCTGTACTGATCCTTGAACGTGGAACAAAGCCTCTCGCTTTGAACAGCTTATTTAACCTAGTACACAAGGAAGATATAAAACTGAGCATTCTGCAAATTAAACATTATGGCAATGGGCGCTTGTAAGCAACTATCTCACCATAAATTTCTGTATTTTGTGGCATAGAACTACCACTGAAATGAAACCAGACAATATCACTGAATTAGAAAGGGCAGCGTGTTTTTGATGCATCCAGTCCCGAAGATACCGAAAACACAAGTCAAAATGCTTCGTCTGGCAGTCTACGGGAGTCGCTGTACCAAATTCTGCCGCTCTTACACCAGATTAGTTAGACAGCTACATTTCCAAACTACACGGTACACATTTAATTTCCCTATGCAGCCAAAGACTGCGGCATCCACAGGGCATGAAATCCATGGAAAGAGTATCTTCGCACCTCAAGAGTGACTAATAGCTCACATAGAGATATGTGTTTTTTTAGGGTTCTGTACCACAGTCCGTAAAAACGTAAACATTAGAGTATCAATTTGTTGTTCGGCCGTTTGTTTGTGTGTCAGACTGTTAAAACACCATTTTTTCAGGAGCGGGTATACGTATCTCGTTCAAATTTATGTCACATACTGAGGTAAATGGTCTCATGCTGGCGTAAAACATCGAAACTAAGTCAATGCAATCAAAAGATACTGTCATTTATATTACATATTTTAATACTTGCGAACTCACTCAACAAAAATATAGGGTACTTCCCTCCGGTTTAGAATCATGACATGTGACAAAAGGACCGTTTCACAGTACAACAAAAGGAAAAAAGAAAACTGTAAATCTGTAATCATAAACACGAAATCATTTTTTTATGGTCACTTCTACATCTACAAAGATACACCGCAATCTACAGTAGGGAGCGTGGGTAGATTATCCCCTACTACTACTAGTAATTTCCTTTCCTGTTACACTCGCAAGCAGAGTGAGGAAATAGCCACTATCTATATGCCTCCGTATGAAACCCTCATTTCCCATTTCCTCGTATCTTATCTTCTTAATCCTTACAAACATTGTATGCTGGAGGCAGTAGAATCGTTCTGCAGTCAGCTTCAAATGCGGCTATCTAAATTTTCTTAATAGTGTTCCTCGAAAAGATTGTCGCCTTCCCTCCATGAGTTCCTAGGGCATGTCCGTAACACCTACATTTATTCGAACCTGCCAGTAACAGCTCTAGCAGCCCGCCTCTGAACTGCTTCGATATCTTCCTTCAATCCGAGCTACTGCGGGTACCAAACACTTGAGCATTATTCGAGAATAGGTCGCACTAATGTCCTAAATACGTTCTCCTTTACAGATGAAGGCGACAGTTGAAGCCGACAGTTCTCCTTTCCTTCCACAATCCTCACATGCTGGTTTCACATCAGTTCGCTTTGCAGTGCTACGCCCAGATATTTAAAGGACGCGGCTGTATCGACGAGGGCACTACCAATGCTGCATGCGAACGTTACGGGTTTGTTTTTCCTACTCATCCGCACTAACTGCCATTTTTCTACATTTAGAGGTAGCTGCCATTCATCATATCAACTAGTCATCTTGTACCCTGCTAGGGTCACTCAACTTCGACACTTTATGGTACACCACAGCAATATCAGCGAACTACCGCAGATTTCCGCCCAGCTGTCAGGCAAATCATTTATGTATACAGAGAACAACAGCGGTCCTATCGAGCTTCCCTGGGGCACTCATGACGGCACCTTTGTCTCAGATGAACACTCGCCACCGAGGACAACGTACTAAGTTCTGTAACTTGAAAAGTCTTCGAGCCACTCAAATGTCTGTGAAGCTATTCCATATGCTCGTACCATCTTTAACAGCCTCCAATGGGGCACCATGTGAAAGGCTTTCCAGAAATCTAGAAATATGGAATCGGTCTGTTGCCGTTCATTCATAGTTCGCAGTATATCATGTGAGAAAAGGGCAATCTGAGTTTCACATGAGTGATGCTTTCTAAAACAATGCTGATTTGTGGACCTAAGATTATCGGCCTCAACAAAATGTATTATATTCGAACTACGAACGTGTTCAAGAATTCTGCAGCAAACCGAGATTAAGGATACTGGTCTGTCATTTTACGAATCCGTTCTTTTTCCATTCTTCTACAAAGGAATCACCTGCACTTTCTTCCAGTCGTTACGACTTTGCGTTGGGCGAGGGTTTCGTGATAAAGGCAAGCTACGTAAGCGGTGAAATGCTGTAGGGTACTGGTTGAAAAATCGAGCTGCGATTGCCTCCTGACCTTCAGATTTATTTGTTTTTATCTCTTTCAGTTGTTTCTCTACGCCAAACGTGCTGATTACTGCGGTGTCCATACGAGAGTCTGTGCGATGCTCAAGCCATGTTATGTCTGTACGTTTCTCCTGTGTGAACAATTTCTTGAACGTGAAATTTGAAAATTCGGCTCTCGTTTTGTTATCTTCAGCTGCACACACCAGACTGATCAACAAGTGAGTTATGTAATCTTTAACCAAAACACAGTGAGTTTACATACGACCGGAATTTTCATAGTTTCTCTGCCAGATGTTTTGTTAACGCACGATGGCGGTAGTTGTATGCTTCGTGCACGGACTCACGAATCTCCGATAATCTTTGCTTGTCGTCATTTGCGCTGTCATTCTTTCTGACTCTCTGTCTTTTTGTAGTCAATTATTCCACCCAAGGTGCAGATATTTTAATTAGTACTGCTCCACCGTTACTACAAGCTCCTTTCGGCTACGGTGCCATTCTCAAGCAAATGTCTAGTTCGAATAGACGTCCGTATTGCATCATTGAGTGAACTGTCTACTGTCTATTTATTGCTGGACCGTTACATGTTACATAATTTCTATTTGTGTAGAATTGTTTCTTGAAATACTTTGGCAGTTAGATTGACAGAATATACGAGAATAAACGGTCAATATATTTTTCAAAAACATTTACGAGAAAATTAAAAAAAATGGTTCAAACGGCTCTGAGCACTATGGGACTAAACTTCCGAGGTCAGCAGTCCCCTAGAACTTAGAACTACTTAAACCTAACTAACTTAAGGACATTACACACATCCATGCCCGAGGCAGGATTCGAACCTGCGACCTTAACGGTCGCGCGGTTCCAGACTGTAGCGCATAGAACCGCTCGGCCACCACGGCCGGCACGAGAAAATTCATTGTCAAAAGTATTTACGAGAAAATTCTACACAAACAGAAATTAGGTGCGTTATAACAGTCTATCAATAAATACACAGTCGACAGTTTACTCATTCACAGACTATTCTGCAGATATTTGTTTCACAACGCAATGTTACGTGCAGTAATCGCTCCTGGGTGTCTGACGAGGGATAAATTCCGAAACGCGTCATATGATCGGTAAAATCATTCCCTGCCTGATGTTTTGAGTTTTTCTATTGCGACCTAGTCAGCCTGAATGCGTAACTGCTGGTTACTATAATAATGGTTACCTGCCTCCGGCGTGACCTTATGTCACATTTATATTATTGAAATTAAAGCATTCTCGAAAATTATGGAATTTATGGAACCGATATGTTGCCAGTGTCAGTGTCGATAACAACAAAAACCGTGGAAATTCTCCATTTCCGAAACTGTATACATAATTAAGTTTGTATGGAAGCCGCAGGGCGCGAATGCTACTCGCACCTAACCAGTTTTATTTTTCTAATGGATAGTTTTCACTTTTATTGAACAAAATACGATGTAATTAAGAACCAGACCATGTTTGTGACTAGATTCAAGACTTCCTAGCAGACAGAACTCAACATGTCTTTCTCAACGGGACGATAAGTACAGACGTATAGATAATTTCGGGAGTCCCCTAAACGAAATGTTGTAGCGCTGTTACGGTTTACAATGTGTATGTTATCTGGTAGGTGATATTGTTAGTAGCTCCGTAAAGCTGTATGTTGTATATAGAAACTTACAATATTAGGAGACTGTAATGAAATGCAGGAACACCACAAAGGATCGGTGATGGATGCAAGGATTCGTAGTTGAACAGAAACGTAAATAGTCAAGGAGATCCATCACTGCTCGATTACGCCATTGGCAAAAACTACGGGAACAGCATCAACCGTAAGATACTCAGGAAAAACTGTCTGCAGTGACCTAAAGTGGAATGACAACGTGCAACTAATTGTGGGAGGAATTTTAAGACAATGCAACTCGTCCATTCACGAAGTGACTTGTAATGCGCTTGCAATGACCGAGTCTGGAGTATTGATTATCAGTCTCGGACCCTTACGAGGTTGGGTAATAAAAGGGACAAAATATATCTAACAAATACTGGCAACTCTCATCACAGGATATTTACATAAACGCGAGAACTTTACGGAATCACTCACCAAAATCCAGTGTCAGGTACGCCGGTAGCGGCGTCGTGCGTCACGTAGATCTTGACTGTTGCAGATCCGAGAGTGTGCTTTCCAAGAAGAGTTGGGTAACTGGTTTAATCATAGCTCGTAAGACCAGTCAAATCACCACGACGAGAAAATCAGAGAAACTAGACCTGAAACAGAGACTCATCGACATTCATTCTTCTTACGCATTATTCGCGAGTGGTACAGAGAAGTGGAGGAGTGGGTGGGGGTGGGTGGGTGGATGGGTGGCGGGAGAGGGGCCTGACATGGTACCAGAAGCACCCTCCATCACACGACGTCGCATGGCTTGCCAAGTATAGATGTATATGCAGATCGCCTGTGAGAGTCTTAGATGTGTCGTTGTTGTGGGTCCCCACACAGATTAAATAAAAACTGACCCTACAGAAGGTCGTCAGGTGACATTTCTGTGCCATATATTAACACAGTTTGGATTTTGTTTCTGTGCTGTGTACAAGACATACGCCCAGGATATACTGAAGGAGTCCTTCGTCCGTCTAAGAGTCAACTGGAAACATCAGACCAGCTCTCTCTACGGTGTAAATCTTATTAAAGTATGCTACGTAACACCCACGCAGAAGGCCAATATCAGATTAGTATCGAGTGGTATTCAGTTCAAGAAAGACAGCAAGACATGGGAAACAGTCAGTGCGCTAGAGCGCCAGAATATCAGTGTAATATGACGATACCACGAATGCAAAGCGGAAAGGCCCACCTCGTACACAGTCTTTGCTGGAAACGCTGATAAATTTCATGTTTTGCTGTACAGTCAAAAGACCTAAATATCGTAGCAATCTGAAAATCTGTCGCTGATTAGGACCGCGATGGTAACATCAAACAACTTTTTTACGGCAGTAAGCTGGCCTGAGTGGCCGTGCGGTTCTAGGCGCTACAGTCTGGAGCCGAGCGACCGCTACGGTCGCAGGTTCGAATCCTTCCTCGGGCATGGATGTGTGTGATGTCCTTAGGTTAGTTAGGTTTAAGTAGTTCTAAGCTCTCGGCGACTGATGACCTCAGAAGTTAAGTCGCATAGTGCTCAGAGCCATTTGAACCATTTGATTTTTGCGGTAGTAAGAAAGGGTTCAACAAGTTTCTTTGACTGGACGATATAATGAAGCACCATAGAGCTGTGGTTCTTTTGGGTTGATCCCATCTGCATATCAAAATGAAACAAATAGCTTCATAAGGACGAGAGAAAAGACACCTAAAGACGTTTTGGTGGGTGATTAAGTTTAATTTTTATTTTATGTGGTTTCTTCCCTGACAAACTGAAAAAAGTCAAACAAGTTTTCGAGCATTTTTCTTTTGAATCCTCTGCCAGGCACTTAAATGTGATTTGCAGAGTATCCATGTAGATGTAGATGAACCGCCAACTTGCTGAGAAAAGTTTCTATTGTGACCTAGGAAGTGTCTTTTACCAAATGACCACTTTGTTTTCTCACCACCCCTTAAGTTAGGGGGAATCGTCAAGATGGAGAGTATCAGTTAGGTGCTTCGCGTCCGGTACCAGCTCTTCTTCCTTCAAGAGGCCGGCTCACCTGTTTACCGCGGCCGATCTACAATTTGCTCGACATCTTCTATGTTGGAACAAAGCAACTGGAGAGAAACCTCTCATCGGATGCTACGACTTACATACACATCAACATGTACGAGGGGAATCACAACGTGCGAGTAAAATGGCGCGGCAACTGAAAATTGACTTCAAAGGCGAAGTACGCAGGACTGTGGTCAAAACGTCCAAGCTGCACACACATTCACCGTTGAACTCTCGCTGTATATGGTCCAGATACAGTGTCGTGTGAAGCCGTAGTGAATTGGTGACCACGTGACAAAAGGCGTACAGACGTAGAAGACGCCGATAGGGAAAGAAGGAAATCGACATCGACCACTGACTACAACGTACAGGTAATCTAGAACGGATTCGCAGCAGTCGCAGATTTTCTAGCATGGCTCCAAGGTCAAGGAGAGGATTTCTGTAATCGAGGTGCTGAACGTTCGGTTGAACTCACCGCCCGTTGTTCGCAGAGATTTAGTGAATTTCTTGAAAAATAGTATCATGTATATGTCACTTTGATGTGTGGTGGAGAATACAGTAAAAGTTACTTGGCCTGCCATAATAATGTGTGACTTACTTTTGAAGCCTCATCTGACATATACGCTCCGCTTTCCACTGCACAGTGCGTGACGGAGTGTGTTTCACATCAGCGTTATTAGTTTTCTGTCCTATTCGATTCGCGCATTGGAAGATAGAAAAATGGCTGTCTACATGGCTCATTATTCTGTTTAATCTTTGTTATAGAATTCTCACGGTGCCTACGATGATCACATCCTAATTGCGCACAGTCTTTTCGAATACAATTTCTCTAAATTTATACAGCAGCGCTCTTATAACTGCATCTTCTCTCTTCTTACACAGGTTACCAGAACCTCCCCAAAAATCTGAGTCACTGCAGACGGTTTTTGCTGAGTATCTTACGGTACAACATTCCGTTGGGGGTACTCCCGAAATTACCTATACGTCTGTACTTTTAGTCCCGTTGAGGAAAACGTTTTGAGTCGTGTCTGCTAGGAAGTCTTCAATCCAGTCACAACCATTCATCTACTCTAACACTGGTTTTACGTGATCGCCCCATATCCATGTCGCTTATTATTATGATCCCTAAACACTTATTCGATGTGACATGCTCAGGATTTTTACCACTAATCTTGTAATCGGGTACCAACAGGCTTCTTCCTTTTTCTTACAGGTATTATTTTACATTTATTAACATATAGGATGCAACGCGTGTAAGATCAGATATTTCAATATTTGTTACCTTAATATGCACAGAAATCAGTGTTTTGGTTGTTTTTTCTCTGTGTCGAACAGTCGTCCCACAAACACATTATATAATTTACTACTTGATGTTTTCTTCACGGTTGTAACTGCACCATTAAGTGGACTACTCCTGTCAATATAGACTAACCTTTTTGCGTCCACATGTCCAGACTTCAACACCTGACTTGCTGCCCAGGGGAAAATAAGTATTAATATCTCGGTCCTGTCACATACACTTGGAGGTACTCGTCAACCTAAAAACGTACGAATTGCAATAGCTATAATTATTAGTGTGCAAATGACGTAAATACTGACCTAATGTTGTTCAGTATACCGTCTTCAGTCACCAAAAGAAATACGTGCACTTGCACCCTCTTCATCCTATGTTAAGGAAAGCTGCCACTCATTAAAACTAGTGAAAATTATTTCGACGTCGTTCTGCATTCCTTACGGTTGTCTAACGATGACACACACAACAAAAACTACTCAAAATTATTAATAAATGTTAATAAAACTCAAGGAGCATGCGTATAATGTCAGAAATCAGTAATTCCGACAACAGACTTACGCCTGTATGGAACGTAGTGAAACGACAGACAGGACAAACAACCAGCCACAGAACAAGATAACATAGCTACTGAGCAGAATGGAAGGTTCACATATGGAAAATACATTTAATAGTCATTTCTTAAATGTAGTAGAAAGTATAGGGACAAACAGCTCAAGAGAGAAATCATGGTAGTGTGTTGAAGAAGTAACACTGACAAAATTCAGTCATGCGAATGCATCATCAATTTCTCCTTCTGAAATTACGAAAATTGAACATTCTCTCAAAAATGATAGCTCATCTGGTTTTGACGGTATGTTCAAAGGAGTACTAAAGATTTGTTCCCATATCATAAGGCCGGTCAGGTCTGGAATGTGTAAGTCAACGCATTTTTCCAGAGAGAATGAAATATGCCATTGTTAAATCCCTCTTTAGGAAAGTTGATAAGAGAGATGTCAATAACTAGCGAACTGTTTCACTGCAGACACCATTCTAAATTTTTTTAGAAGGTAAATATATTCTAGAATAGCATCTTACCTAAGCAACAATATCCTCAGCAAACCACAGTTTGGGTTTCAGAAGAGTCGCTCTACAGATAATGCCATTTACGTATTCACTCACCAGATGTTACAAGCATTAAATAACAAAACAGGGCCGGTTGGTATTTTCTGCGATCTGTCTATGGCATTTGACCGTGTAGATCACATTATTCCCCTTGATAAATTGTAGTTTTATAGGGTTGATTCGTGGAACATGTAACTAAAGAACTAGCTTATCCTGTCTGCTAAATCGTTTATGTGTATTGAGGACATCCACATCCCACAGTATTACGCTTCCATTCGGGAAAACACGATGTTCGTTTCTGTAAAACATTTGCCGTCAGGTATAAGGTACAGAACTCAACTGATTAAATATTCTTGGAGCCAATCACATCTACGAAGATGCTCCATATGATCATATCTTGTTTAGCAATTAAGGATGTAATACAGTGTCCAAAATATTACGTAAATCAGGGAAGAAAAAATCTACCTGTTCAGGTACATCTGTTGTTTACAAGACGTCATTTATAGATAAAGTGACCTGTGTTTTACACGAAAGCTTTGACCGATTCTTTGAGAAGGGCTTGTTTTCATCCTGTGGCACTGAGAGGTACATGTACTGCGTTGCATTTGCTCGTCAGTTAATCGCGTCTTACAACCAGCTCCACTGTTCGTCAATGTATTCATGTGCGTACGCTGCAATCTGCGAATTTAAGCCATTTGTGCAAGAGCTGAGACGAGGTTTGTATGTGTGTATGCTACATTCAGTAGCAGGTGCGGCGACGAGTAATTAAAATATTTTTCAGAGCTGTTACACTATGTGTGGGAAAAGGTGAGGCAGTTTGCATCGTTTTATGCTTACAAGCCAACTTTTGCATCGTTTTATGCTTACATGCCAACTTTTGCATCGTTTTATGCTCACAAGCCAACTTTTGCATCGTTTTATGCTTACAAGCCAACTTTTGCATCGTTTTATGCTTACAAGCCAACTTTTGCATCGATTTATGCTTACAAGCCAACTTCACGGGCACTACACAACGGTAGATCCGGTATTACCAATTCGCCGCAAGACGCCTGAAGTGGTCAAGAAACGTTTCTTCTGCCCCTCCTCGAATGTTCCTCGTAGTCTCAGCTACGTTCGCGGCCAGAATCCACAAACCTTTAGCGAAGTCTGGTGCGACAGTCAAATAGCGCTACGTATTGCTCCCTAGTTTTCCTGTCTAACGTCTAACGGGTCCAGATTCTTTCTCCGTACTGTTATACTATTAAAATCAGTCTAAATAATGATCCCCAACATCATTCTGACCCGCGAGACATGGTGAAAACCTCTACACTCCAAAGTCAGGTATTAAAGTCCTTAAGCTATGTGAATGGGCCCAATTCGCAGGAAGATTCCGAGATCAGAAGACTAGTCTGTAATATGTACACCACTAACGTTACATAGAATGCCTCCAATTGCCTCCTAACAACTTCCGCTGATGTCAGTAAGTAAAAACATACGTATAAATATGTTTTAAACTTCCACAAATCGGATATAATTCTTTGATCAAACGGCTAGGTCACTAACCAAACTGCAAGGTTACAATCATGTGATTCAAGTTAGAAATGTGGAAATTGGGCCCTGTATCTGGCATATGTTGGTTAAGCGTCTTCGAAAATAGTGGATTATTTATTAAATGTGTATTACATAAAATAATAATCACAATTAATTCGGTTTATGCCCCTAAAGAAACATCTGAAATGCAATGATAATACTATTCTTGTTCGACCCCTAGCACATCTGATAAGGTCTGGGGCAAGATTCTAAAAATTACGTTAATGAAACAGTTGTAATCGTGAATCTGTACCGTAATTATTGTGACGTTAGCAGAAAGTCGGAGCTGAAAGCAAGCTCGTCGTAGAATCTGAATGCAAGTCTTCAATGAGAAGCATGAAGTAACGATACTCTACAAAATAGCTTTAATGTCCCTTCGCATCGTATCACGGTTGTAGTTCGATCTCACCATAGTAAATTGTAGGTGGAGGCTGAAGTGGGTTCAGAATCAGTCAATGGTGGCACATCACTGACGGTCGCCAAAGGCCATGTGGCGAATCAGCCAGAAATCTCTCTGTTGTTCGACACATCTGCTCTGGCGCCGTCACATCTCAGCTCTTGGAGATAAAAAAGGAGCGGTGAAGGCTCTCTTCGAAGTAATTTTGTATCGAGTGTTCGTTGAAGGGGAAAGTCGCATTTTCGCGTTTCCATTCATTACTCTATTCAAATTGACTGAGATATAGATTTCTGAACTCCGACTGGTAAAAAGGTACCTTAGAAAACGCTACTCTCTTTCCCTAGGCTATTCGTTAGGTGGTTAACAACTAACGTGTATCCTACTATATAATAGTGAAAAAGGGCATCTCCCTCTCTTTCCGTCTGTCTCTGTGGTCAGTGATGTTGGTTCTTATCGGCACAATCAGTTTTCTCTGTCTAACCTCTAGTTTATTCATATACGCCAGTCCTGGCAGTTCTTATATTGAGTAAACATTTGGTCTTTGTGAAGTCAGTGTTGAGTGGCGTCTTAGCTTACAAATCTTCTCAGAACAGTGGGTCGCAACTGCATTCAGAGAAAACACACATTTCTACGTGTTGTGCACAAAAGTTCCTCCTTGGACGTCTCTAAAAATAGCGTTCCTTCTCATTCTACTGCTGGTTTATGAGAATGGTCACGGCTGGGGACTACAAAACTACAAAAGACTGTCGAGTGGCCGACGAGCCATTGACCTACGTGCCTCCCAGTGCTTCATTCCAACAATCGATCGGAGGATGGTGGCCTACATGAGTCCACGGTACTGTCGTCTTGTTCCAGTCTTCTTTCAGTGTCGTCTCCATTTATATAAGACATACACTACTGGCCAATAAAATTGCTACACCACGAAGATGACGTGCTACAGACGCCAAATTTAACCTACAGGAAGAAGATGCTGTGATATGCAAATGATTAGCTTCTCAGAGTATTCACGAAATTATGGCACTAGTGGCGACACCTACAAAGTGCTCACATGAGGAAAGTTTCCAACCGATTTCTCATACACAAACAGCAATTGACCGGCGTTGCCTGGTGAAACGTTGTTGTGATGCCTCGTGTAAGGAGGAGGAATGCGTACCATCACGTTTCCGACTTTGATAAAGGTCGGATTATAGCCGATCTCGATGCGGTTTATCGTATCACGACATTGCTGCTCGCGTTCGTCGAGATCAAATGACTGTTACCAGAACATGGAATCGGTGGGTTCAGGAGGGTATTACGGAGCGTCGTGCTGGATCCCAACGGCCTCGTATCACTAGCAGTCGAGATGACAGGCATCTTATCGGATTGCTGTAACGGATCGTGCAGCCACGTCTCGATGCCTCAGTCAACACATGGGGACGTTTACAAGACAACAACCATGTGCACGAACAGTTCGACGACGTTTGCAGCAGCATGGACTATCAGCTCGGAGACAATGGCTGCAGTTACCCTTGAAGCTGCATCACATACAGGAGAGCCTACAATAGTGTACTCAACGACGAACCTGGGTGCACCAATGGCAAAACGTTATTTCTTTTCGGATAAATCGTTCTGTTTACAGCATCATAATGGTCGCATCCGTGTTTTTCAACATCGAGGTGAACGCCCATTAGAAGCGTGTATTCGTCATCGCCATACTGGCGTATCACCCGGCGTGATGGTATGGGGTGCCGCTGGTTACACGTCTCGGTCACCTCTTGTTCGCATTGACGGCACCTGGAACAGTGGACTTTACATTTCAGGCGTGTTACGACCCGTGGTTCTACCCTTCATTCGATCCCTGCGAAACCCTACATTTCAGCAGGATAAAGCACGACCGCATGTTGTAGGTCCTGTGCGGGCCTTTCTGGATACAGAAAATTTTCGACTGCTGCCCTGGCCAGCACATTCTCCAGATCTCTCACCAATTGAACTCGTCTGATCAATGGTGGCCGAGCAACTGGCTCGTCACAATAGCCCAGTCCCTACTCTTGATGAAGTGTGGTATCGTGTTGAAGCTGTATGGGCAGCTGTACCAGTACACGCCATCCAAGCTCTGTTTGACTCAATGCCCAGGCGTATCAAGGCCGTTATTACGGCCAGATGCGGTTGTTCTGGGTACTGATGTCTCAGGATGTATGCACCCAAATTGCGTGACAGTGTAATCACATGTCTGTTCTAGTATAATATATTCGTCGAATGAATAAACGTTTATCACCAGAATTTCTTCTTGGTGTAGCAATTTTAATGGCCAGTAGTGTATTATAAAGTAAAACACCACTTAGCCTAGTGTCTTCTACCTGCTGAGCAAGGTACGAACTTTGGACAGGGGTTTAGTGGACCTTTGCTATCTGGTCGGAAATCTCACTGGGAACAAACTTCACTGGACGCTTTTTACAGGACACCGGCAGGACGCCCCGCAGTTGACAGGGCAGCGGCGTCATCCGCGTGTGGCCGCGGATCCGCTGTCACCGATTCCCCCCGGCGGGCGCTAACGGTCGCGTGAATGGGGCGCCATCGGAAGGCCGGACCGGCACAATGGGACCGCGGCTTTCGCCGCGTGTGACAGGCAGCGCCGTCACGGCTGGACGTGCCGGAACAAACGGCTATCT